>NW_027223241.1:5000-12500 GCF_043380555.1 Nothobranchius furzeri | reverse complement strand
CCCCTGGAGGTCTAAAGGATGACCAGTAGTTGTGGTTCTCGCCCCGGGCCGTGGGTCTGAGTATGGCCCAAGTGGGACACTTGTGTCGGACTAGGGAGGCTCTGCCGTGCCCCCTTGAGGTCTAAAGGATGACCATGAGGTCAAAAGGATGACCAGTAGTTGTGGTTCTCGCCCCGGGACTTGGGTCAGAGTATGGCCCAAGTGGTGCACTTGTGTCGGTCTAGGGAGGCTGTGCCGGTCCCCCTGGAGGTCTAAAGGATGACCAGTAGTTGTGGTTCTCGCCCCGGGACTTGGGTCAGAGTATAGCCCAAGTGGAGCACTTGTGTCGGACTAGGGAGGCTGTGCCGGGCCCCCTGGAGGTCTCAAGGATGACCAGTAGTTGTGGTTCTCACCCCGGGTCGTGGGTCCGAGTCTGGCCCGAGTAGAGCACTTTGGTCGGCTACCGGGGGGTGTGCCGTGCCCCCTGGAGGTCTAAAGGATGACCAGTAGTTGTGGTTCTCGCCCCGGGACTTGGGTCAGAGTATAGCCCAAGTTGAGCACTTGTGTCGGCCTAGGGAGGCTGTGCCGGGCCCCCTGGAGATCTAAAGGATGACCATGAGGTCAAAAGGATGACCAGTAGTTGTGGTTCTCGCCCCGGGACTTGGGTCAGAGTATAGCCCAAGTGGAGCACTTGTGTCGGCCTAGGGAGGCTGTGCCGGGCCCCCTGGAGGTCTAAAGGATGACCAGTAGTTGTGGTTCTCGCACCGGGACTTGGGTCAGAGTACAGCCCAAGTGGAGCACTTGTGTCGGTCTAGGGAGGCTGTGCCGGGCCCCCTGGAGGTCTAAAGGATGACCAGTAGTTGTGGTTCTCGCCCCGGGCCGTGGGTCTGAGTATGGCCCAAGTGGGGCACTTGCGTCGGACTGGGGAGGCTCTGCCGCGCCCCCTGGAGGTCAAAAGGATGACCAGTAGTTGTGGTTCTCACCCCGGGTCGTGGGTCCGAGTCTGGCCCGAGTAGATCACTTTGGTCGGCTACCGGGGGGTGTGCCGTGCCCCCTGGAGCCATGGGAGTGAGCTCCAGCAGACTGGTATTTTTCGGAGAACCAGGCCCACACTCCTCAGACTTTGTGCCCAGGGACAGGCCACCAAAATCGGCCGCGGCTCGTGCACTTTGCCCCTGCGTTTCTCCCAGAACCAGAGCCGGAAAAATCCCAAAATTGATGCCCAGAGATAGTCGACTCTGCCTGGAATAGATTGCCACCCAAACCCGCCAACTCACGCTGGTTTTCCGATGGCCTCACCTACTAACCCGAGCATGGTCATCGCTCGCACCTTCCAAAACCTCCAGGGGCGCAGGCACTTTTCATTTACTGGCCATAAGGCCGACCGCCTTAAGCGTTAAGCGATAAGCGAAAGGCTTAGTTTGGACTTAGTTTTTGGAGCGACGAGGTCGCCGTTTTGTCAATTCTGAACCGATTTTCACGCGGTTTTCGACTGCCTGCGCCTGGGGAGCCGCCCAGAAGCCCCAGGCAGTGTTCTGGGTGGACTTCCGGACCGGTCCGGACCCGGTACCGGCCGGGGGAACCGCACCACGCCTCTCGGGCGTTTCTACACCGATTTTCGCGGGGTTTTCGACTGCATAGACGGGGCCACCTGCTGCAGGGCCCGAGGGAGGGCCTGCCTGAGCTGGGTCCGACGCAGGGCCCGGTTCCTGGAGCCCGCTGGGGGGGGGGGGGGGGGGGGTTCTCTAAGGCTCACGGCGGGCTGCTGAGGGGCCGGATCGGATGCAGACAGGCGCTCCTCTGCCCAGGTCTTTGCTCCCCTGCCCCACTAGGAATGGAAGACACACTGCCAACAGCTTCTGGAGGGTGATGGGCCCTGCTGCAGACCAGGTCCGACCCAGGTTTCAGCTATCCCACCCCGCAGGGACTTAAAGACACACTGCCATCAGCTTCTGGAGGCTGCTGAGCTCTACTATAGAGCAGGTCCGACCCAGGTTTCAGCTCCTGCAGCCCACTAGGACTTAAACACACACTGCCATCAGCGTCTGGATGGTGATGGGCCCTGCTGCAGACCAGGTCCGACCCAGGTTTCAGCTATCCCACCCCGCAGGGACTTAAAGACACACTGCCATCAGCTTCTGGAGGCTGCTGAGCTCTACTATAGAGCAGGTCCGACCCAGGTTTCAGCTCCTGCAGCCCACTAGGACTTAAACACACACTGCCATCAGCGTCTGGATGGTGATGGGCCCTGCTGCAGACCAGGTCCGACCCAGGTATCAGCTCCTGCACCCCGCAGGGAATTGAAGACACACTGCCATCAGCTTCTGGAGGCTGCTGAGCTCTGCTATAGACCAGGTCCGACCCAGGTTTCAGCTCCTGCACCCCGCAGGGAACTAAACACACACTGCCATCTGCAACTGGAGGCTGCTGAGCCCTGCTGCAGACCAGGTCCGACCCAGGTTATGGCTCTCCCACCCCCCTGGGACTTAAACACACACAGCCATCAGCTTCTGGATGGTGATGGGCCCTGCTGCAGACCAGGTCCGACCCAGGTTTCTGCTCCTCAACCCCGCAGGGAATTAAAGACACACTGCCATCAGCTTCTGGAGGCTGCTGAGCTCCGCTGCAGGCCAGGTCCGACCCAGGTTACAGCTCTCCCACCCCGCAGGGAATTAAAGACACACTGCCATCAGCTTCTCGATGCTGCTGAGGCCTGCTATAGACCAGGTCCGACCCAGGTTTCTGCTCCTGCACCCCGCATGGACTTAAACCCACACTGCCATCGGATTCTGGAGGCTGCTGAGCCCTGATGCAGACCAGGTCCGACCCAAGTTTCAGCTCTCCCACCCCGCAGGGGATCAAACACACACTGCCATCAGCTGCTGGAGGCTGCTGAGCTCTGCTATAGACCAGGTCCGACCCAGGTTTCAGCTCTCCCACCAGGCAGGGACTTAAACACACACTGCCATCAGCTGCTGGAGGCTGCTGAGCTCTGCCATAGACCAGGTCCGACCCAGGTTTCAGCTCCTGCACCCCGCAGGGACTTAAACACACGCAGCCATCAGCTGCTGGAGGCTGCTGAGCTCTGCTATAGACCAGGTCCGACCCAGGTTTCAGCTCTCACACCAGGCAGGGACTTAAACACACACTGCCGTCAGCTTCTGGAGGCTGCTGAGCCCTGCTGCAGACCAGGTCCGACCCAGGTCTCAGCTCTCCCACCCCGCAGGGACTTAAACACACACTGATATCAGCTTCTGGAGGCTGCTGAGCTCTTCTATAGACCAGGTGCGACCCAGGTTTCTGCTCCTCCACCCCGCAGGGAACTAAACACACACTGCCATCAGCTTCTGGAGGCTGCTGAGCTCTGTTACAGACCAGGTCCGACCCAGGTTTCAGCTCTCCCACCAGGCAGGGTCTTAAAGACACACCGCCATCAGCGTCTGGAGGCTGCGGAGCTCTACTATAGACCAGGTCCGACCCAGGTTTCAGCTCCTCCACCCCGCCATAAGCTGCTGGAGGCTGGCTTCCGCTCCTCCACCCCGCCATCAGCTGCTGGGGGCTGGCTGGCTGCTGGAGGCTGGCTGCTGCTGCTGCTGCTCCTCCACCACGCCATCAGCAGCTGGAGGCTGCTGAGCTCTGCTATAGACCAGGTCCGACCCAGGTTTCAGCTCTCCCACCAGGCAGGGACTTAAACACACACTGCCATCAGCAACTGGAGGCTGCTGAGCTCTGCTGCAGACCAGGTCCGACCCAGCTTTCAGCTCCTGCACCCCGCAGGGACTTAAACACACACTGCCACCAGCTTCTGGAGGGTGATGGGCCCTGCTGTGGACCAGGTCCGACCCGGATATCAGCTCTCCCACCAGGCAGGGACTTAAACACACACTGCAATCAGCTGCTGGAGGCTGCTGAGCTCTTCTATAGACCAGGTCCGACCCAGGTTTCAGCTCTCCTACCAGGCAGGGACTTAAACACACACTGCCATCAGCTTCTGGAGGCTGCCGAGCCCTGCTGCAGACCATGTCCGACCCAGGTTTCAGCTCTCCCACCAGGCAGGGACTTAGAGGCACGCTGCCATCAGCTTCTGGAGGCTGCTGAGCTCTGCCATAGACCAGGTCCGACCCAGGTTTCAGCTCCTGCACCCCGCAGGGACTTAAACACACGCAGCCATCAGCTGCTGGAGGCTGCTGAGCTCTGCTATAGACCAGGTCCGACCCAGGTTTCAGCTCTCCCACCAGGCAGGGACTTAGAGGCACGCTGCCATCAGCTTCTGGAGGCTGCTGAGCTCTGCCATAGACCAGGTCCGACCCAGGTTTCAGCTCCTGCACCCCGCAGGGACTTAAACACACGCAGCCATCAGCTGCTGGAGGCTGCTGAGCTCTGCTATAGACCAGGTCCGACCCAGGTTTCAGCTCTCACACCAGGCAGGGACTTAAACACACACTGCCATCAGCTGCTGGAGGCTGCTGAGCTCTGCTATAGACCAGGTCCGACCCAGGTTTCTGCTCCTCCACCCCGCAGGGAATTAAAGACACACTGCCATCAGCTTCTGGATGGTGATGGGCCCTGCTGCAGACCAAGTCCGACCCGGGTTACAGCTCTCCCACCAGGCAGGGAATTAAACACACTGCCATCAGCTTCTGCTGGCTGCTGAGCTCTGCTGCAGACCAGGTCCGACCCAGGTTTCAGCTCCTGCACCCCGCAGGGAACTAAACACACACTGCCATCACCTTCTGCTGGCTGCTGAGCCCTGCTGCAGACCAGGTCCGACCCAGGTTTCAGCTCCTGCACCCCGCAGTGGATTAAAGACACACTGCCATCAGGTTCTGGAGGCTGCTGAGCTCTGCTGCAGACCAGGTCCGACCCAGGTTATGGCTCTCCCACCCCGCAGGGACTTAAACACACACCGCCGTCAGCTTCTGGATGGTGATGGGCCCTGCTGCAGACCAGGTCCGACCCACGTTTCAGCTCTCCCACCCCGCAGGGGATGAAACACACACTGCCATCAGCTTCTGGAGGCTGCTGAGCTCTGCTAAAGACCAGGTCCGACCCAGCTTTCAGCTCTCCCACCAGGCAGGGAGTTAAAGACACACTGTCATCGGCTTCTGGAGGGTGCTGAGCCCTGCTGCACACCAAGTCTGACCCAGGTTTCAGCTCATCCACCCCGCAGGGACCTAAACACACACTGCCATCAGCTTCTGAGTGGTAATGGGCCCTGCTGCAGACCAGGTCCGACCCAGGTTTCAGCTCCTCCACCCCGCCATCACCAGCTGGAGGCTGGCTGCTGCTCCTGCACCCTGCCATCAGCTGCTGGAGGCTTCTGTTCCTCCACCCCGCCATCAGCAGCTGGAGGCTGGCTGCTGGAGGCTGGCTGCTGCTCCTCCACCCCGCCATCAGCTGCTGGAGGCTGGCTGCTGCTCCTGCACCCCGCCATCAGCTGCTGGAGGCTGGCTGCTGGAGGCTGGCTGCAGCTCCTCCACCCCACCATCAGCTGCTGGACGCTGGCTGCAGCTCCTGCACCCCGCCATCAGCTGCTGGAGGCTGGCTTCTGCTCCTCCACCCCGCCATCAGCTGATGGAGGCTGCCTGCTTCTCCACCCCGCCATCACTAGCTGGAGGCTGGCTGCTGGAGGCTGGCTGCAGCTCCTCCACCCCGCCATCAGCTGCTGGAGGCTGGCTGCTGCTCCTGCACCCCGCCATCAGCTGCTGGAGGCTGGCTGCTGCTCCTCCACCCAACCATCAGCTGCTGGACGCTGGCTGCAGCTCCTCCACCCCACCATCAGCTGCTGGACGCTGGCTGCAGCTCCTCCACCCCGCCATCAGCTGCTGGAGGCTGCCTGCAGCTCCTGCACCCCGCCATCAGCTGCTGGAGGCTGCCTGCAGCTCCTGCACCCCGCCATCACCAGCTGGAGGCTGGCTTCTGCTCCTACACCCCGCCATCAGCTGATGGAGGCTGCCTGCTTCTCCACCCCGCCATCACTAGCTGGAGGCTGGCTGCTGGAGGCTGGCTGCAGCTCCTCCACCCCACCATCAGCTGCTGGACGCTGGCTGCAGCTCCTGCACCCCGCCATCAGCTGCTGGAGGCTGCCTGCAGCTCCTGCACCCCGCCATCACCAGCTGGAGGCTGGCTTCTGCTCCTCCACCCCGCCATCAGCTGATGGAGGCTGCCTGCTTCTCCACCCCGCCATCACTAGCTGGAGGCTGGCTGCTGGAGGCTGGCTGCAGCTCCTCCACCCCGCCATCAGCTGCTGGAGGCTGGCTGCTGCTCCTCCACCCAACCATCAGCTGCTGGACGCTGGCTGCAGCTCCTCCACCCCACCATCAGCTGCTGGACGCTGGCTGCAGCTCCTCCACCCCACCATCAGCTGCTGGACGCTGGCTGCAGCTCCTCCACCCCGCCATCACCAGCTGGAGGCTGCCTGCTGCTCCTCCACCCCGCCATCAGCTGATGGACGCTGGCTGCAGCTCCTCCACCCCGCCATCTGCTGCTGGAGGCTGGCTGGCCGCTGGAGGCTGGCTGCTGCTCCCACACACCGCCATCAGCTGCTGGAGGCTGGCTGGCTGCTGGAGGCTGGCTGCTGCTGCTCCTCCTCCCCGCCATCACCAGCTGGAGGCTGGCTGCTGCTCCTACACCCCGCCATCAGCTGATGGAGGCTGCCTGCTCCTCCGCCCCGCCATCACCAGCTGGAGGCTGGCTGCTGGAGGCTGGCTGCAGCTCCTTCACCCCGCCATCACCAGCTGGAGGCTGGCTTCTGCTCCTGCACCCCGCCATCAGCTGCTGGAGGCTGGCTTCTGCTCCTCCACCCCGCCACCAGCTGCTGGAGGCTGGCTGCTGCTCCTGCACCCCGCCATCAGCTGCTGGAGGCTTCTGTTCCTCCACCCCGCCATCAGCAGCTGGAGGCTGGCTGCTGGAGGCTGGCTGCTGCTCCTCCACCCCGCCATCAGCTGATGGACGCTGGCTGCAGCTCCTCCACCCCGCCATCACCAGCTGGAGGCTGCCTGCTGCTCCTCCACCCCGCCATCAGCTGCTGGAGGCTGGCTGCTGCTCCTGCACCCTGCCATCAGCTGCTGGAGGCTGGCTGCTGCTCCTCCACCCCACCATGACCTGCTGGAGGCTGGCTGCAGCTCCTCCACCCCGCCATCAGCTGCTGGAGGCTGGCTGCAGCTCCTCCACCCCACCATCAGCCGTTGGAGGCTGGCTGCTGCTCCTCCACCCTGACATCACCAGCTGGAGGCTTCTGTTCCTCCACCCCACCATCAGCAGCTGGAGGCTGGCTGCTTGAGGCTGGCTGCTGCTCCCCCACCCCGCCATCACCTGCTGGAGGCTTCTGCTCCTCCACACCGCCACCAGCTGCCTGTGGTGAACCGCTGACGACCAGCCCAGGCCCACGTCTCACCTCTCCCTGCCCGCCCTGGATGCACAACCACCCACCAAGGCTCAAGCTTCCCCCTGCCCGCTGCACGTCCAGCCGGCCTCTGCCCTGTCCCCTCTCTCACCTGCATCACATCCAGGCTCATCAGG
>NW_027223240.1:20000-30000 GCF_043380555.1 Nothobranchius furzeri | reverse complement strand
GGCTGCGGGCATGGGGATGCCTGATGAGCCTGGATGTGATGCTGGTGAGAGAGGGGACAGGGCAGAGGCCGGCTGGACGTGCAGCGGGCAGGGGGAAACTTGAGCCTGGGTGGGTGGTTGTGCATCCAGGGCGGGCAGGGAGAGGTGAGACGTGGGCCTGGGCTGGTCGTCAGCGGTTCACCACAGGCAGCTGGTGGCGGTGTGGCTGAGCAGAAGCCTCCAGCAGGTGATGGCGGGGTGGGGGAGCAGCAGCCAGCCTCAAGCAGCCAGCCTCCAGCTGCTGATGGTGGGGTGGAGGAACAGAAGCCTCCAGCTGGTGATGTCAGGGTGGAGGAGCAGCAGCCAGCCTCCAACGGCTGATGGTGGGGTGGAGGAGCTGCAGCCAGCCTCCAGCAGCTGATGGCGGGGTGCAGGAGCAGCAGCCAGCCTCCAGCTGGTGATGGCGGGGTGAAGGAGCTGCAGCCAGCCACCAGCAGCTGATGGCGGGGTGCAGGAGCAGCAGCCAGCCACCAGCAGCTGATGGCGGGGTGGAGGAGCTGCAGCCAGCGTCCAGCAGCTGATGGTTGGGTGGTGGAGGAGCAGCAGCCAGCCTCCAGCAGCTGCTGGCGGGGTGCAGGAGCAGCAGCCAGCCTCCAGCAGCTGGTGGCGGGGTGGAGGAGCAGAAGCCAGCCTCCAGCAGCTGATGGCGGGGTGCAGGAGCAGAAGCCAGCCTCCAGCTGGTGATGGCGGGGTGAAGGAGCTGCAGCCAGCCTCCAGCAGCCAGCCTCCAGCTGGTGATGGCGGGGCGGAGGAGCAGGCAGCCTCCATCAGCTGATGGCGGGGTGTAGGAGCAGCAGCCAGCCTCCAGCTGGTGATGGCGGGGAGGAGGAGCAGCAGCAGCCAGCCTCCAGCAGCCAGCCAGCCTCCAGCAGCTGATGGCGGTGTGTGGGAGCAGCAGCCAGCCTCCAGCGGCCAGCCAGCCTCCAGCAGCTGATGGCGGGGTGGAGGAGCTGCAGCCAGCGTCCATCAGCTGATGGCGGGGTGGAAGAGCAGCAGGCAGCCTCCAGCTGGTGATGGCGGGGTGGAGGAGCTGCAGCCAGCGTCCAGCAGCTGATGGCGGGGTGCAGGAGCAGCAGCCAGCCTCCAGCAGCTGATGGCGGGGTGGAGGAGCTGCAGCCAGCCTCCAGCAGCCAGCCTCCAGCTAGTGATGGCGGGGTGGAGAAGCAGGCAGCCTCCGTCAGCTGATGGCGGGGTGGAGGAGCAGAAGCCAGCCTCCAGCAGCTGATGGCGGGGTGCAGGAGCTGCAGCCAGCGTCCAGCAGCTGATGGTGGGGTGGAGGAGCTGCAGCCAGCCTCCAGCAGCCAGCCTCCAGCTAGTGATGGCGGGGTGGAGAAGCAGGCAGCCTCCGTCAGCTGATGGCGGGGTGGAGGAGCAGAAGCCAGCCTCCAGCAGCTGATGGCGGGGTGCAGGAGCTGCAGCCAGCGTCCAGCAGCTGATGGTGGGGTGGAGGAGCTGCAGCCAGCGTCCAGCAGCTGATGGTGGGGTGGAGGAGCTGCAGCCAGCCTCCAGCAGCCAGCCTCCAGCAGCTGATGGCGGGGTGCAGGAGCAGCAGCCAGCCTCCAGCAGCTGATGGCGGGGTGCAGGAGCAGCAGGCAGCCTCCAGCAGCTGATGGCGGGGTGGAGGAGCAGAAGCCAGCCTCCAGCAGCTGATGGCGGGGTGCAGGAGCTGCAGCCAGCGTCCAGCAGCTGATGGTGGGGTGGAGGAGCTGCAGCCAGCGTCCAGCAGCTGATGGTTGGGTGGAGGAGCAGCAGCCAGCCTCCAGCAGCCAGCCTCCAGCTAGTGATGGCGGGGTGGAGAAGCAGGCAGCCTCCATCAGCTGATGGCGGGGTGGAGGAGCAGAAGCCAGCCTCCAGCTGGTGATGGCGGGGTGCAGGAGCTGCAGGCAGCCTCCAGCAGCTGATGGCGGGGTGCAGGAGCTGCAGGCAGCCTCCAGCAGCTGATGGCGGGGTGGAGGAGCTGCAGCCAGCGTCCAGCAGCTGATGGTGGGGTGGAGGAGCTGCAGCCAGCGTCCAGCAGCTGATGGTTGGGTGGAGGAGCAGCAGCCAGCCTCCAGCAGCTGATGGCGGGGTGCAGGAGCAGCAGCCAGCCTCCAGCAGCTGATGGCGGGGTGGAGGAGCTGCAGCCAGCCTCCAGCAGCCAGCCTCCAGCTAGTGATGGCGGGGTGGAGAAGCAGGCAGCCTCCATCAGCTGATGGCGGGGTGGAGGAGCAGAAGCCAGCCTCCAGCTGGTGATGGCGGGGTGCAGGAGCTGCAGGCAGCCTCCAGCAGCTGATGGCGGGGTGGAGGAGCTGCAGCCAGCCTCCAGCAGCCAGCCTCCAGCTAGTGATGGCGGGGTGGAGAAGCAGGCAGCCTCCATCAGCTGATGGCGGGGTGGAGGAGCAGAAGCCAGCCTCCAGCAGCTGATGGCGGGGTGCAGGAGGTGCAGGCAGCCTCCAGCAGCTGATGGCGGGGTGCAGGAGCAGCAGGCAGCCTCCAGCAGCTGATGGCGGGGTGCAGGAGCTGCAACCAGCCTCCAGCTGGTGATGGCGGGGTGGAGGAGCTGCAGCCAGCCTCCAGCAGCCAGCCCCCAGCAGCTGATGGCGGGGTGGAGGAGCAGAAGCCAGCCTCCAGCAGCTGATGGTGGGGTGCAGGAGCTGCAGCCAGCCTCCAGCAGCCAGCCTCCAGCTGGTGATGGCGGGGTGGAGGAGCAGCAGCAGACAGCCTCCAGCAGCCAGCCAGCCTCCAGGAGCTGATGGCGGTGTGTGGGAGCAGCAGCCAGCCTCCAGCGTTCAGCCAGCATCCATCAGCTGATGGCGGTGTGAAGGAGCTGCAGCCAGCCTCCAGCAGGTCATGGTGGGGTGGAGGAGCAGCAGCCAGCCTCCAGCAGCTGATGGCGGGTTGCAGGAGCTGCAGCCAGCCTCCAGCAAATGATGGCGGGGTGCAGGAGCTGCAGGCAGCCTCCAGCAGCTGATGGCGGGGTGCAGGAGCAGCAGGCAGCCTCCAGCTGCTGATGACGGGGTGCAGGAGCTGCAACCAGCCTCCAGCTGGTGATGGTGGGGTGGAGGAGCTGCAGCCAGCCTCGAACAGCTGATGGCAGGGTGCAGGAGCAGCAGCCAGCCTCCAGCAGCTGATGGCGGGGCGCAGGAGCTGCAGGCAGCCTCCAGCAGCTGATGGCGGGGTGCAGGAGCAGCAGCCAGCCTCCAGCTGGTGATGGCGGGGTGAAGGAGCTGCAGCCAGCCACCAGCAGCTGATGGCGGGGTGAAGGAGCTGCAGCCAGCCACCAGCAGCTGATGGCGGGGTGGAGGAGCTGCAGCCAGCGTCCAGCAGCTGATGGTTGGGTGGTGGAGGAGCAGCAGCCAGCCTCCAGCAGCTGATGGCGGGGTGCAGGAGCAGCAGCCAGCGTCCAGCAGCTGATGGTTGGGTGGAGGAGCAGCAGCCAGCCTCCAGCAGCTGCTGGCGGGGTGCAGGAGCAGCAGCCAGCCTCCAGCAGCTGATGGCGGGGTGCAGGAGCTGCAGGCAGCCTCCAGCAGCTGATGGCGGTGTGCAGGAGCTGCAGCCAGCCTCCAGCAGCTGATGGCGGGGTGCAGGGGCTGCAGGCAGCCTCCAGCAGCTGATGGCGGGGTGCAGGAGCTGCAACCAGCCTCCAGCTGGTGATGGCGGGGTGGAGGAGCAGCAGCCAGCCTCCAGCAGCCAGCCTCCAGCTGCTGATGGCGGGGTGGAGGAACAGAAGCCTCCAGCAGCTGATGGCAGGGTGCAGGAGCAGCAGCCAGCCTCCAGCTGGTGATGGCGGGGTGGAGGAGCTGAAACCTGGGTCGGACCTGGTCTGCAGCAGGGCCCATTACCACTCAGAAGCTGATGGCAGTGTGTGTTTAGGTCCCTGCGGGGTGGATGAGCTGAAACCTGGGTCAGACTTGGTGTGCAGCAGGGCTCAGCACCCTCCAGAAGCCGATGACAGTGTGTCTTTAACTCCCTGCCTGGTGGGAGAGCTGAAAGCTGGGTCGGACCTGGTCTTTAGCAGAGCTCAGCAGCCTCCAGAAGCTGATGGCAGTGTGTGTTTCATCCCCTGCGGGGTGGGAGAGCTGAAACGTGGGTCGGACCTGGTCTGCAGCAGGGCCCATCACCATCCAGAAGCTGACGGCGGTGTGTGTTTAAGTCCCTGCGGGGTGGGAGAGCCATAACCTGGGTCGGACCTGGTCTGCAGCAGAGCTCAGCAGCCTCCAGAACCTGATGGCAGTGTGTCTTTAATCCACTGCGGGGTGCAGGAGCTGAAACCTGGGTCGGACCTGGTCTGCAGCAGGGCTCAGCAGCCAGCAGAAGGTGACGGCAGTGTGTGTTTAGTTCCCTGCGGGGTGCAGGAGCTGAAACCTGGGTCGGACCTGGTCTGCAGCAGAGCTCAGCAGCCAGCAGAAGGTGATGGCAGTGTGTGTTTAAGTCCCTGCCTGGTGGGAGAGCTGAAACCTGGGTCGGACCTGGTCTATAGAAGAGCTCAGCAGCCTCCAGAAGCTGATGGCAGTGTGTGTGTTTTGGTCCCTGCGGGGTGCAGGAGCAGGAACCCGGGTCGGACCTGGTCTATAGCGGAGCTCAGCAGCCTCCAGCAGCTGATGGCAGTGTGTGTTTAATTCCCTGCCTGGTGGGAGAGCTGTAACCCGGGTCGGACTTGGTCTGCAGCAGGGCCCATCACCATCCAGAAGCTGATGGCAGTGTGTCTTTAATTCCCTGCGGGGTGGAGGAGCAGAAACCTGGGTCGGACCTGGTCTATAGCAGAGCTCAGCAGCCTCCAGAAGCTGATGGCAGTGTGTGTTCAAGTCCCTGCGGGGTGGGAGAGCTGAAACCTGGGTCGGACCTGGTCTATAGAAGAGCTCAGCAGCCTCCAGCAGCTGATGGCAGTGTGTGTTTAAGTCCCTGCGGGGTGGGAGAGCTATATCCCGGGTCGGACCTGGTCTATAGCAGAGCTCAGCAGCCTCCAGCAGCTGATGGCAGTGTGTGTTTAAGTCCCTGCGGGGTGGGAGAGCTGAAACCTCGGTCGGACCTGGTCTATGGCAGAGCTCAGCAGCCTCCAGAAGCTGATGGCAGCGTGCCTCTAAGTCCCTGCCTGGTGGGAGAGCTGAAACCTGGGTCGGACATGGTCTGCAGCAGGGCTCGGCAGCCTCCAGCAGCTGATGGCAGTGTGTCTTTAAGTCCCTGCCTGGTGGGAGAGCTGAAACCTGGGTCGGACCTGGTCTATAGCAGAGCTCAGCAGCCTCCAGCAGCTGATGGCAGTGTGTGTTTAAGTCCCTGCCTGGTGTGAGAGCTGAAACCTGGGTCGGACCTGGTCTATAGAAGAGCTCAGCAGCCTCCAGCAGCTGATGGCAGTGTGTCTTTAAGTCACTGCCTGGTGGGAGAGCTGAAACCTGGGTCGGACCTGGTCTATAGTAGAGCTCAGCAGCCTCCAGCAGCTGATTGCAGTGTGTGTTTAAGTCCCTGCCTGGTGGGAGAGCTGATATCCGGGTCGGACCTGGTCCACAGCAGGGCCCATCACCCTCCAGAAGCTGGTGGCAGTGTGTGTTTAAGTCCCTGCGGGGTGCAGGAGCAGAAACCTGGGTGGGACCTGGTCTGCAGCAGAGCTCGGCAGCCTCCAGCAGCTGATGGCAGTGAGTGTTTAAGTCCCTGCGGGGTGGGAGAGCTATATCCCGGGTCAGACCTGGTCTAAAGCAGGGCCCATCACCCTCCAGAAGCTGGTGGCAGTGTGTGTTTAAGTCCCTGCGGGGTGGAGGAGCAGAAACCTGGGTCGGACCCGGTCTACAGCAGAGCTCAGCAGCCCCCAGAAGCTGATGGCAGTGTGTGTGTGTGTGTGTGTGTTTAAGTCTCTGCCTGGTTGGAGAGCCGATACCTGGGTCGGACCTGGTCTGCAGCAGGGCTCAGCAGCCTCCAGAAGCTGATGGCAGTGTGTCTTTCATTCCCTGCGGGGTGCAGGAGCAGAAACCTGGGTCGGACCTGGTCTATAGCGGAGCTCAGCAGCCTCCAGCAGCTGATGGCAGTGTGTGTGTTAAAGACCCTGCGGGGTGGGAGAGCTGAAACCTGGGTCGGACCTGGTCTGCAGCAGGGCTCAGCAGCCCCCAGAAGCTGATGGCTGTGTGTGTTTAAGTCCCTGCGGGGTGGGAGAGCTGAAACCTGGGTCGGACCTGGCCCGCAGCAGGGCCCATCACCCTCCAGAAGCTGATGGCGGTGTGGGTTTAAGTCCCTGCGGGGTTGAGGAGCTGAAACCTGGGTCGGACCTGGTCTGCAGCAGGGCCCATCACCATCCAGAAGCTGATGGCTGTGTGTGTTTAAGTCCCAGGGGGGTGGGAGAGCCATAACCTGGGTCGGACCTGGTCTGCAGCAGGGCTCAGCAGCCTCCAGTTGCAGATGGCAGTGTGTGTTTAGTTCCCTGCGGGGTGCAGGAGCTGAAACCTGGGTCGGACCTGGTCTATAGCAGAGCTCAGCAGCCTCCAGAAGCTGATGGCAGTGTGTCTTCAATTCCCTGCGGGGTGCAGGAGCTGATACCTGGGTCGGACCTGGTCTGCAGCAGGGCCCATCACCATCCAGACGCTGATGGCAGTGTGTGTTTAAGTCCTAGTGGGCTGCAGGAGCTGAAACCTGGGTCGGACCTGCTCTATAGTAGAGCTCAGCAGCCTCCAGAAGCTGATGGCAGTGTGTCTTTAAGTCCCTGCGGGGTGGGATAGCTGAAACCTGGGTCGGACCTGGTCTGCAGCAGGGCCCATCACCATCCAGACGCTGATGGCAGTGTGTGTTTAAGTCCTAGTGGGCTGCAGGAGCTGAAACCTGGGTCGGACCTGCTCTATAGTAGAGCTCAGCAGCCTCCAGAAGCTGATGGCAGTGTGTCTTTAAGTCCCTGCGGGGTGGGATAGCTGAAACCTGGGTCGGACCTGGTCTGCAGCAGGGCCCATCACCCTCCAGAAGCTGTTGGCAGTGTGTCTTCCATTCCTAGTGGGGCAGGGGAGCAAAGACCTGGGCAGAGGAGCGCCTGTCTGCATCCGATCCGGCCCCTCAGCAGCCCGCCGTGAGCCTTAGAGAACCCCCCCCCCCCCCCAGCGGGCTCCAGGAACCGGGCCCTGCGTCGGACCCAGCTCAGTAAGGCCCTCCCTCGGGCCCTGCAGCAGGTGGCCCCGTCTATGCAGTCGAAAACCCCGCGAAAATCGGTGTAGAAACGCCCGAGAGGCGTGGTGCGGTTCCCCCGGCCGGTACCGGGTCCGGACCGGTCCGGAAGTCCACCCAGAACACTGCCTGGGGCTTCTGGGCGGCTCCCCAGGCGCAGGCAGTCGAAAACCGCGTGAAAATCGGTTCAGAATTGACAAAACGGCGACCTCGTCGCTCCAAAAACTAAGTCCAAACTAAGCCTTTCGCTTATCGCTTAACGCTTAAGGCGGTCGGCCTTATGGCCAGTAAATGAAAAGTGCCTGCGCCCCTGGAGGTTTTGGAAGGTGCGAGCGATGACCATGCTCGGGTTAGTAGGTGAGGCCATCGGAAAACCAGCGTGAGTTGGCGGGTTTGGGTGGCAATCTATTCCAGGCAGAGTCGACTATCTCTGGGCATCAATTTTGGGATTTTTCCGGCTCTGGTTCTGGGAGAAACGCAGGGGCAAAGTGCACGAGCCGCGGCCGATTTTGGTGGCCTGTCCCTGGGCACAAAGTCTGAGGAGTGTGGGCCTGGTTCTCCGAAAAATACCAGTCTGCTGGAGCTCACTCCCATGGCTCCAGGGGGCACGGCACACCCCCCGGTAGCCGACCAAAGTGCTCTACTCGGGCCAGACTCGGACCCACGACCCGGGGTGAGAACCACAACTACTGGTCATCCTTTTGACCTCCAGGGGGCGCGGCAGAGCCTCCCCAGTCCGACGCAAGTGCCCCACTTGGGCCATACTCAGACCCACGGCCCGGGGCGAGAACCACAACTACTGGTCATCCTTTAGACCTCCAGGGGGCCCGGCACAGCCTCCCTAGACCGACACAAGTGCTCCACTTGGGCTGTACTCTGACCCAAGTCCCGGTGCGAGAACCACAACTACTGGTCATCCTTTAGACCTCCAGGGGGCCCGGCACAGCCTCCCTAGGCCGACACAAGTGCTCCACTTGGGCTATACTCTGACCCAAGTCCCGGGGCGAGAACCACAACTACTGGTCATCCTTTTGACCTCATGGTCATCCTTTAGATCTCCAGGGGGCCCGGCACAGCCTCCCTAGGCCGACACAAGTGCTCCACTTGGGCTATACTCTGACCCAAGTCCCGGGGCGAGAACCACAACTACTGGTCATCCTTTAGACCTCCAGGGGGCACGGCACACCCCCCGGTAGCCGACCAAAGTGCTCTACTCGGGCCAGACTCGGACCCACGACCCGGGGTGAGAACCACAACTACTGGTCATCCTTTAGACCTCCAGGGGGCCCGGCACAGCCTCCCTAGTCCGACACAAGTGCTCCACTTGGGCTATACTCTGACCCAAGTCCCGGGGCGAGAACCACAACTACTGGTCATCCTTTAGACCTCCAGGGGGACCGGCACAGCCTCCCTAGACCGACACAAGTGCACCACTTGGGCCATACTCTGACCCAAGTCCCGGGGCGAGAACCACAACTACTGGTCATCCTTTTGACCTCATGGTCATCCTTTAGACCTCAAGGGGGCACGGCAGAGCCTCCCTAGTCCGACACAAGTGTCCCACTTGGGCTATACTATGACCCAAGTCCCGGGGCGAGAACCACAACTACTGGTCATCCTTTAGACCTCAAGGGGGCACGGCAGAGCCTCCCTAGTCCGACACAAGTGTCCCACTTGGGCCATACTCAGACCCACGGCCCGGGGCGAGAACCACAACTACTGGTCATCCTTTAGACCTCCAGGGGGCCCGGCACAGCCTCCCTAGTCCGACGCAAGTGCTCCACTTGGGCTGTACTCTGACCCAAGTCCCGGGGCGAGAACCACAACTAATGGTCATCCTTTAGACCTCCAGGGGGCACGGCACAGCCTCCCTAGTCCGACACAAGTGCTCCACTTGGGCTATACTCTGACCCAAGTCCCGGGGCGAGAACCACAACTACTGGTCATCCTTTAGACCTCCAGGGGGCACGGCAGAGCCTCCCTAGTCCGACACAAGTGTCCCACTTGGGCTATTCTCTGACCCAAGTCCCGGGGCGAGAACCACAACTACTGGTCATCCTTTAGACCTCCAGGGGGCACGACACAGCCTCCCTAGTCCGACCCAAGTGCTCCACTTGGGCTATACTATGACCCAAGTCCCGGGGCGAGAACCACAACTACTGGTCATCCTTTAGACCTCCAGGGGGCACGGCACAGCCTCCCTAGTCCGACACAAGTGCTCCACTTGGGCTATACTCTGACCCAAGTCCCGGGGCGAGAACCACAACTACTGGTCATCCTTTAGACCTCCAGGGGGCACGGCACAGCCTCCCTAGTCCGACACAAGTGCTCCACTTGGGCTATACTCTGACCCAAGTCCCGGGGCGAGAACCACAACTACTGGTCATCCTTTTGACCTCATGGTCATCCTTTAGACCTCCAGGGGGCCCGGCACAGCCTCCCTAGGCCGACACAAGTGCTCCACTTGGGCTATACTCTGACCCAAGTCCCGGGGCGAGAACCACAACTACTGGTCATCCTTTAGACCTCCAGGGGGCACGGCACAGCCTCCCTAGTCCGACACAAGTGCTCCACTTGGGCTATACTCTGACCCAAGTCCCGGGGCGAGAACCACAACTACTGGTCATCCTTTTGACCTCATGGTCATCCTTTAGACCTCCAGGGGGCCCGGCACAGCCTCCCTAGACCGACACAAGTGCTCCACTTGGGCTGTACTCTGACCCAAGTCCCGGTGCGAGAACCACAACTACTGGTCATCCTTTAGACCTCCAGGGGGCCCGGCACAGCCTCCCTAGGCCGACACAAGTGCTCCACTTGGGCTATACTCTGACCCAAGTCCCGGGGCGAG
>NW_027223240.1:0-7500 GCF_043380555.1 Nothobranchius furzeri | reverse complement strand
GCGGAGGAGCAGGCAGCCTCCATCAGCTGATGGCGGGGTGTAGGAGCAGCAGCCAGCCTCCAGCTGGTGATGGCGGGGAGGAGGAGCAGCAGCAGCCAGCCTCCAGCAGCCAGCCAGCCTCCAGCAGCTGATGGCGGTGTGTGGGAGCAGCAGCCAGCCTCCAGCGGCCAGCCAGCCTCCAGCAGCTGATGGCGGGGTGGAGGAGCTGCAGCCAGCGTCCATCAGCTGATGGCGGGGTGGAAGAGCAGCAGGCAGCCTCCAGCTGGTGATGGCGGGGTGGAGGAGCTGCAGCCAGCGTCCAGCAGCTGATGGCGGGGTGCAGGAGCAGCAGCCAGCCTCCAGCAGCTGATGGCGGGGTGGAGGAGCTGCAGCCAGCCTCCAGCAGCCAGCCTCCAGCTAGTGATGGCGGGGTGGAGAAGCAGGCAGCCTCCGTCAGCTGATGGCGGGGTGGAGGAGCAGAAGCCAGCCTCCAGCAGCTGATGGCGGGGTGCAGGAGCTGCAGCCAGCGTCCAGCAGCTGATGGTGGGGTGGAGGAGCTGCAGCCAGCCTCCAGCAGCCAGCCTCCAGCTAGTGATGGCGGGGTGGAGAAGCAGGCAGCCTCCGTCAGCTGATGGCGGGGTGGAGGAGCAGAAGCCAGCCTCCAGCAGCTGATGGCGGGGTGCAGGAGCTGCAGCCAGCGTCCAGCAGCTGATGGTGGGGTGGAGGAGCTGCAGCCAGCGTCCAGCAGCTGATGGTGGGGTGGAGGAGCTGCAGCCAGCCTCCAGCAGCCAGCCTCCAGCAGCTGATGGCGGGGTGCAGGAGCAGCAGCCAGCCTCCAGCAGCTGATGGCGGGGTGCAGGAGCAGCAGGCAGCCTCCAGCAGCTGATGGCGGGGTGGAGGAGCAGAAGCCAGCCTCCAGCAGCTGATGGCGGGGTGCAGGAGCTGCAGCCAGCGTCCAGCAGCTGATGGTGGGGTGGAGGAGCTGCAGCCAGCGTCCAGCAGCTGATGGTTGGGTGGAGGAGCAGCAGCCAGCCTCCAGCAGCCAGCCTCCAGCTAGTGATGGCGGGGTGGAGAAGCAGGCAGCCTCCATCAGCTGATGGCGGGGTGGAGGAGCAGAAGCCAGCCTCCAGCTGGTGATGGCGGGGTGCAGGAGCTGCAGGCAGCCTCCAGCAGCTGATGGCGGGGTGCAGGAGCTGCAGGCAGCCTCCAGCAGCTGATGGCGGGGTGGAGGAGCTGCAGCCAGCGTCCAGCAGCTGATGGTGGGGTGGAGGAGCTGCAGCCAGCGTCCAGCAGCTGATGGTTGGGTGGAGGAGCAGCAGCCAGCCTCCAGCAGCTGATGGCGGGGTGCAGGAGCAGCAGCCAGCCTCCAGCAGCTGATGGCGGGGTGGAGGAGCTGCAGCCAGCCTCCAGCAGCCAGCCTCCAGCTAGTGATGGCGGGGTGGAGAAGCAGGCAGCCTCCATCAGCTGATGGCGGGGTGGAGGAGCAGAAGCCAGCCTCCAGCTGGTGATGGCGGGGTGCAGGAGCTGCAGGCAGCCTCCAGCAGCTGATGGCGGGGTGGAGGAGCTGCAGCCAGCCTCCAGCAGCCAGCCTCCAGCTAGTGATGGCGGGGTGGAGAAGCAGGCAGCCTCCATCAGCTGATGGCGGGGTGGAGGAGCAGAAGCCAGCCTCCAGCAGCTGATGGCGGGGTGCAGGAGGTGCAGGCAGCCTCCAGCAGCTGATGGCGGGGTGCAGGAGCAGCAGGCAGCCTCCAGCAGCTGATGGCGGGGTGCAGGAGCTGCAACCAGCCTCCAGCTGGTGATGGCGGGGTGGAGGAGCTGCAGCCAGCCTCCAGCAGCCAGCCCCCAGCAGCTGATGGCGGGGTGGAGGAGCAGAAGCCAGCCTCCAGCAGCTGATGGTGGGGTGCAGGAGCTGCAGCCAGCCTCCAGCAGCCAGCCTCCAGCTGGTGATGGCGGGGTGGAGGAGCAGCAGCAGACAGCCTCCAGCAGCCAGCCAGCCTCCAGGAGCTGATGGCGGTGTGTGGGAGCAGCAGCCAGCCTCCAGCGTTCAGCCAGCATCCATCAGCTGATGGCGGTGTGAAGGAGCTGCAGCCAGCCTCCAGCAGGTCATGGTGGGGTGGAGGAGCAGCAGCCAGCCTCCAGCAGCTGATGGCGGGTTGCAGGAGCTGCAGCCAGCCTCCAGCAAATGATGGCGGGGTGCAGGAGCTGCAGGCAGCCTCCAGCAGCTGATGGCGGGGTGCAGGAGCAGCAGGCAGCCTCCAGCTGCTGATGACGGGGTGCAGGAGCTGCAACCAGCCTCCAGCTGGTGATGGTGGGGTGGAGGAGCTGCAGCCAGCCTCGAACAGCTGATGGCAGGGTGCAGGAGCAGCAGCCAGCCTCCAGCAGCTGATGGCGGGGCGCAGGAGCTGCAGGCAGCCTCCAGCAGCTGATGGCGGGGTGCAGGAGCAGCAGCCAGCCTCCAGCTGGTGATGGCGGGGTGAAGGAGCTGCAGCCAGCCACCAGCAGCTGATGGCGGGGTGAAGGAGCTGCAGCCAGCCACCAGCAGCTGATGGCGGGGTGGAGGAGCTGCAGCCAGCGTCCAGCAGCTGATGGTTGGGTGGTGGAGGAGCAGCAGCCAGCCTCCAGCAGCTGATGGCGGGGTGCAGGAGCAGCAGCCAGCGTCCAGCAGCTGATGGTTGGGTGGAGGAGCAGCAGCCAGCCTCCAGCAGCTGCTGGCGGGGTGCAGGAGCAGCAGCCAGCCTCCAGCAGCTGATGGCGGGGTGCAGGAGCTGCAGGCAGCCTCCAGCAGCTGATGGCGGTGTGCAGGAGCTGCAGCCAGCCTCCAGCAGCTGATGGCGGGGTGCAGGGGCTGCAGGCAGCCTCCAGCAGCTGATGGCGGGGTGCAGGAGCTGCAACCAGCCTCCAGCTGGTGATGGCGGGGTGGAGGAGCAGCAGCCAGCCTCCAGCAGCCAGCCTCCAGCTGCTGATGGCGGGGTGGAGGAACAGAAGCCTCCAGCAGCTGATGGCAGGGTGCAGGAGCAGCAGCCAGCCTCCAGCTGGTGATGGCGGGGTGGAGGAGCTGAAACCTGGGTCGGACCTGGTCTGCAGCAGGGCCCATTACCACTCAGAAGCTGATGGCAGTGTGTGTTTAGGTCCCTGCGGGGTGGATGAGCTGAAACCTGGGTCAGACTTGGTGTGCAGCAGGGCTCAGCACCCTCCAGAAGCCGATGACAGTGTGTCTTTAACTCCCTGCCTGGTGGGAGAGCTGAAAGCTGGGTCGGACCTGGTCTTTAGCAGAGCTCAGCAGCCTCCAGAAGCTGATGGCAGTGTGTGTTTCATCCCCTGCGGGGTGGGAGAGCTGAAACGTGGGTCGGACCTGGTCTGCAGCAGGGCCCATCACCATCCAGAAGCTGACGGCGGTGTGTGTTTAAGTCCCTGCGGGGTGGGAGAGCCATAACCTGGGTCGGACCTGGTCTGCAGCAGAGCTCAGCAGCCTCCAGAACCTGATGGCAGTGTGTCTTTAATCCACTGCGGGGTGCAGGAGCTGAAACCTGGGTCGGACCTGGTCTGCAGCAGGGCTCAGCAGCCAGCAGAAGGTGACGGCAGTGTGTGTTTAGTTCCCTGCGGGGTGCAGGAGCTGAAACCTGGGTCGGACCTGGTCTGCAGCAGAGCTCAGCAGCCAGCAGAAGGTGATGGCAGTGTGTGTTTAAGTCCCTGCCTGGTGGGAGAGCTGAAACCTGGGTCGGACCTGGTCTATAGAAGAGCTCAGCAGCCTCCAGAAGCTGATGGCAGTGTGTGTGTTTTGGTCCCTGCGGGGTGCAGGAGCAGGAACCCGGGTCGGACCTGGTCTATAGCGGAGCTCAGCAGCCTCCAGCAGCTGATGGCAGTGTGTGTTTAATTCCCTGCCTGGTGGGAGAGCTGTAACCCGGGTCGGACTTGGTCTGCAGCAGGGCCCATCACCATCCAGAAGCTGATGGCAGTGTGTCTTTAATTCCCTGCGGGGTGGAGGAGCAGAAACCTGGGTCGGACCTGGTCTATAGCAGAGCTCAGCAGCCTCCAGAAGCTGATGGCAGTGTGTGTTCAAGTCCCTGCGGGGTGGGAGAGCTGAAACCTGGGTCGGACCTGGTCTATAGAAGAGCTCAGCAGCCTCCAGCAGCTGATGGCAGTGTGTGTTTAAGTCCCTGCGGGGTGGGAGAGCTATATCCCGGGTCGGACCTGGTCTATAGCAGAGCTCAGCAGCCTCCAGCAGCTGATGGCAGTGTGTGTTTAAGTCCCTGCGGGGTGGGAGAGCTGAAACCTCGGTCGGACCTGGTCTATGGCAGAGCTCAGCAGCCTCCAGAAGCTGATGGCAGCGTGCCTCTAAGTCCCTGCCTGGTGGGAGAGCTGAAACCTGGGTCGGACATGGTCTGCAGCAGGGCTCGGCAGCCTCCAGCAGCTGATGGCAGTGTGTCTTTAAGTCCCTGCCTGGTGGGAGAGCTGAAACCTGGGTCGGACCTGGTCTATAGCAGAGCTCAGCAGCCTCCAGCAGCTGATGGCAGTGTGTGTTTAAGTCCCTGCCTGGTGTGAGAGCTGAAACCTGGGTCGGACCTGGTCTATAGAAGAGCTCAGCAGCCTCCAGCAGCTGATGGCAGTGTGTCTTTAAGTCACTGCCTGGTGGGAGAGCTGAAACCTGGGTCGGACCTGGTCTATAGTAGAGCTCAGCAGCCTCCAGCAGCTGATTGCAGTGTGTGTTTAAGTCCCTGCCTGGTGGGAGAGCTGATATCCGGGTCGGACCTGGTCCACAGCAGGGCCCATCACCCTCCAGAAGCTGGTGGCAGTGTGTGTTTAAGTCCCTGCGGGGTGCAGGAGCAGAAACCTGGGTGGGACCTGGTCTGCAGCAGAGCTCGGCAGCCTCCAGCAGCTGATGGCAGTGAGTGTTTAAGTCCCTGCGGGGTGGGAGAGCTATATCCCGGGTCAGACCTGGTCTAAAGCAGGGCCCATCACCCTCCAGAAGCTGGTGGCAGTGTGTGTTTAAGTCCCTGCGGGGTGGAGGAGCAGAAACCTGGGTCGGACCCGGTCTACAGCAGAGCTCAGCAGCCCCCAGAAGCTGATGGCAGTGTGTGTGTGTGTGTGTGTGTTTAAGTCTCTGCCTGGTTGGAGAGCCGATACCTGGGTCGGACCTGGTCTGCAGCAGGGCTCAGCAGCCTCCAGAAGCTGATGGCAGTGTGTCTTTCATTCCCTGCGGGGTGCAGGAGCAGAAACCTGGGTCGGACCTGGTCTATAGCGGAGCTCAGCAGCCTCCAGCAGCTGATGGCAGTGTGTGTGTTAAAGACCCTGCGGGGTGGGAGAGCTGAAACCTGGGTCGGACCTGGTCTGCAGCAGGGCTCAGCAGCCCCCAGAAGCTGATGGCTGTGTGTGTTTAAGTCCCTGCGGGGTGGGAGAGCTGAAACCTGGGTCGGACCTGGCCCGCAGCAGGGCCCATCACCCTCCAGAAGCTGATGGCGGTGTGGGTTTAAGTCCCTGCGGGGTTGAGGAGCTGAAACCTGGGTCGGACCTGGTCTGCAGCAGGGCCCATCACCATCCAGAAGCTGATGGCTGTGTGTGTTTAAGTCCCAGGGGGGTGGGAGAGCCATAACCTGGGTCGGACCTGGTCTGCAGCAGGGCTCAGCAGCCTCCAGTTGCAGATGGCAGTGTGTGTTTAGTTCCCTGCGGGGTGCAGGAGCTGAAACCTGGGTCGGACCTGGTCTATAGCAGAGCTCAGCAGCCTCCAGAAGCTGATGGCAGTGTGTCTTCAATTCCCTGCGGGGTGCAGGAGCTGATACCTGGGTCGGACCTGGTCTGCAGCAGGGCCCATCACCATCCAGACGCTGATGGCAGTGTGTGTTTAAGTCCTAGTGGGCTGCAGGAGCTGAAACCTGGGTCGGACCTGCTCTATAGTAGAGCTCAGCAGCCTCCAGAAGCTGATGGCAGTGTGTCTTTAAGTCCCTGCGGGGTGGGATAGCTGAAACCTGGGTCGGACCTGGTCTGCAGCAGGGCCCATCACCATCCAGACGCTGATGGCAGTGTGTGTTTAAGTCCTAGTGGGCTGCAGGAGCTGAAACCTGGGTCGGACCTGCTCTATAGTAGAGCTCAGCAGCCTCCAGAAGCTGATGGCAGTGTGTCTTTAAGTCCCTGCGGGGTGGGATAGCTGAAACCTGGGTCGGACCTGGTCTGCAGCAGGGCCCATCACCCTCCAGAAGCTGTTGGCAGTGTGTCTTCCATTCCTAGTGGGGCAGGGGAGCAAAGACCTGGGCAGAGGAGCGCCTGTCTGCATCCGATCCGGCCCCTCAGCAGCCCGCCGTGAGCCTTAGAGAACCCCCCCCCCCCCCCCAGCGGGCTCCAGGAACCGGGCCCTGCGTCGGACCCAGCTCAGTAAGGCCCTCCCTCGGGCCCTGCAGCAGGTGGCCCCGTCTATGCAGTCGAAAACCCCGCGAAAATCGGTGTAGAAACGCCCGAGAGGCGTGGTGCGGTTCCCCCGGCCGGTACCGGGTCCGGACCGGTCCGGAAGTCCACCCAGAACACTGCCTGGGGCTTCTGGGCGGCTCCCCAGGCGCAGGCAGTCGAAAACCGCGTGAAAATCGGTTCAGAATTGACAAAACGGCGACCTCGTCGCTCCAAAAACTAAGTCCAAACTAAGCCTTTCGCTTATCGCTTAACGCTTAAGGCGGTCGGCCTTATGGCCAGTAAATGAAAAGTGCCTGCGCCCCTGGAGGTTTTGGAAGGTGCGAGCGATGACCATGCTCGGGTTAGTAGGTGAGGCCATCGGAAAACCAGCGTGAGTTGGCGGGTTTGGGTGGCAATCTATTCCAGGCAGAGTCGACTATCTCTGGGCATCAATTTTGGGATTTTTCCGGCTCTGGTTCTGGGAGAAACGCAGGGGCAAAGTGCACGAGCCGCGGCCGATTTTGGTGGCCTGTCCCTGGGCACAAAGTCTGAGGAGTGTGGGCCTGGTTCTCCGAAAAATACCAGTCTGCTGGAGCTCACTCCCATGGCTCCAGGGGGCACGGCACACCCCCCGGTAGCCGACCAAAGTGCTCTACTCGGGCCAGACTCGGACCCACGACCCGGGGTGAGAACCACAACTACTGGTCATCCTTTTGACCTCCAGGGGGCGCGGCAGAGCCTCCCCAGTCCGACGCAAGTGCCCCACTTGGGCCATACTCAGACCCACGGCCCGGGGCGAGAACCACAACTACTGGTCATCCTTTAGACCTCCAGGGGGCCCGGCACAGCCTCCCTAGACCGACACAAGTGCTCCACTTGGGCTGTACTCTGACCCAAGTCCCGGTGCGAGAACCACAACTACTGGTCATCCTTTAGACCTCCAGGGGGCCCGGCACAGCCTCCCTAGGCCGACACAAGTGCTCCACTTGGGCTATACTCTGACCCAAGTCCCGGGGCGAGAACCACAACTACTGGTCATCCTTTTGACCTCATGGTCATCCTTTAGATCTCCAGGGGGCCCGGCACAGCCTCCCTAGGCCGACACAAGTGCTCCACTTGGGCTATACTCTGACCCAAGTCCCG
>NW_027223239.1:17500-27500 GCF_043380555.1 Nothobranchius furzeri | reverse complement strand
CTCCATCAGCTGATGGCGGGGTGGAGGAGCAGAAGCCAGCCTCCAGCTGGTGATGGCGGGGTGCAGGAGCTGCAGGCAGCCTCCAGCAGCTGATGGCGGGGTGCAGGAGCTGCAGGCAGCCTCCAGCAGCTGATGGCGGGGTGGAGGAGCTGCAGCCAGCGTCCAGCAGCTGATGGTGGGGTGGAGGAGCTGCAGCCAGCGTCCAGCAGCTGATGGTTGGGTGGAGGAGCAGCAGCCAGCCTCCAGCAGCTGATGGCGGGGTGCAGGAGCAGCAGCCAGCCTCCAGCAGCTGATGGCGGGGTGGAGGAGCTGCAGCCAGCCTCCAGCAGCCAGCCTCCAGCTAGTGATGGCGGGGTGGAGAAGCAGGCAGCCTCCATCAGCTGATGGCGGGGTGGAGGAGCAGAAGCCAGCCTCCAGCTGGTGATGGCGGGGTGCAGGAGCTGCAGGCAGCCTCCAGCAGCTGATGGCGGGGTGGAGGAGCTGCAGCCAGCCTCCAGCAGCCAGCCTCCAGCTAGTGATGGCGGGGTGGAGAAGCAGGCAGCCTCCATCAGCTGATGGCGGGGTGGAGGAGCAGAAGCCAGCCTCCAGCAGCTGATGGCGGGGTGCAGGAGGTGCAGGCAGCCTCCAGCAGCTGATGGCGGGGTGCAGGAGCAGCAGGCAGCCTCCAGCAGCTGATGGCGGGGTGCAGGAGCTGCAACCAGCCTCCAGCTGGTGATGGCGGGGTGGAGGAGCTGCAGCCAGCCTCCAGCAGCCAGCCCCCAGCAGCTGATGGCGGGGTGGAGGAGCAGAAGCCAGCCTCCAGCAGCTGATGGTGGGGTGCAGGAGCTGCAGCCAGCCTCCAGCAGCCAGCCTCCAGCTGGTGATGGCGGGGTGGAGGAGCAGCAGCAGACAGCCTCCAGCAGCCAGCCAGCCTCCAGGAGCTGATGGCGGTGTGTGGGAGCAGCAGCCAGCCTCCAGCGTTCAGCCAGCATCCATCAGCTGATGGCGGTGTGAAGGAGCTGCAGCCAGCCTCCAGCAGGTCATGGTGGGGTGGAGGAGCAGCAGCCAGCCTCCAGCAGCTGATGGCGGGTTGCAGGAGCTGCAGCCAGCCTCCAGCAAATGATGGCGGGGTGCAGGAGCTGCAGGCAGCCTCCAGCAGCTGATGGCGGGGTGCAGGAGCAGCAGGCAGCCTCCAGCTGCTGATGACGGGGTGCAGGAGCTGCAACCAGCCTCCAGCTGGTGATGGTGGGGTGGAGGAGCTGCAGCCAGCCTCGAACAGCTGATGGCAGGGTGCAGGAGCAGCAGCCAGCCTCCAGCAGCTGATGGCGGGGCGCAGGAGCTGCAGGCAGCCTCCAGCAGCTGATGGCGGGGTGCAGGAGCAGCAGCCAGCCTCCAGCTGGTGATGGCGGGGTGAAGGAGCTGCAGCCAGCCACCAGCAGCTGATGGCGGGGTGAAGGAGCTGCAGCCAGCCACCAGCAGCTGATGGCGGGGTGGAGGAGCTGCAGCCAGCGTCCAGCAGCTGATGGTTGGGTGGTGGAGGAGCAGCAGCCAGCCTCCAGCAGCTGATGGCGGGGTGCAGGAGCAGCAGCCAGCGTCCAGCAGCTGATGGTTGGGTGGAGGAGCAGCAGCCAGCCTCCAGCAGCTGCTGGCGGGGTGCAGGAGCAGCAGCCAGCCTCCAGCAGCTGATGGCGGGGTGCAGGAGCTGCAGGCAGCCTCCAGCAGCTGATGGCGGTGTGCAGGAGCTGCAGCCAGCCTCCAGCAGCTGATGGCGGGGTGCAGGGGCTGCAGGCAGCCTCCAGCAGCTGATGGCGGGGTGCAGGAGCTGCAACCAGCCTCCAGCTGGTGATGGCGGGGTGGAGGAGCAGCAGCCAGCCTCCAGCAGCCAGCCTCCAGCTGCTGATGGCGGGGTGGAGGAACAGAAGCCTCCAGCAGCTGATGGCAGGGTGCAGGAGCAGCAGCCAGCCTCCAGCTGGTGATGGCGGGGTGGAGGAGCTGAAACCTGGGTCGGACCTGGTCTGCAGCAGGGCCCATTACCACTCAGAAGCTGATGGCAGTGTGTGTTTAGGTCCCTGCGGGGTGGATGAGCTGAAACCTGGGTCAGACTTGGTGTGCAGCAGGGCTCAGCACCCTCCAGAAGCCGATGACAGTGTGTCTTTAACTCCCTGCCTGGTGGGAGAGCTGAAAGCTGGGTCGGACCTGGTCTTTAGCAGAGCTCAGCAGCCTCCAGAAGCTGATGGCAGTGTGTGTTTCATCCCCTGCGGGGTGGGAGAGCTGAAACGTGGGTCGGACCTGGTCTGCAGCAGGGCCCATCACCATCCAGAAGCTGACGGCGGTGTGTGTTTAAGTCCCTGCGGGGTGGGAGAGCCATAACCTGGGTCGGACCTGGTCTGCAGCAGAGCTCAGCAGCCTCCAGAACCTGATGGCAGTGTGTCTTTAATCCACTGCGGGGTGCAGGAGCTGAAACCTGGGTCGGACCTGGTCTGCAGCAGGGCTCAGCAGCCAGCAGAAGGTGACGGCAGTGTGTGTTTAGTTCCCTGCGGGGTGCAGGAGCTGAAACCTGGGTCGGACCTGGTCTGCAGCAGAGCTCAGCAGCCAGCAGAAGGTGATGGCAGTGTGTGTTTAAGTCCCTGCCTGGTGGGAGAGCTGAAACCTGGGTCGGACCTGGTCTATAGAAGAGCTCAGCAGCCTCCAGAAGCTGATGGCAGTGTGTGTGTTTTGGTCCCTGCGGGGTGCAGGAGCAGGAACCCGGGTCGGACCTGGTCTATAGCGGAGCTCAGCAGCCTCCAGCAGCTGATGGCAGTGTGTGTTTAATTCCCTGCCTGGTGGGAGAGCTGTAACCCGGGTCGGACTTGGTCTGCAGCAGGGCCCATCACCATCCAGAAGCTGATGGCAGTGTGTCTTTAATTCCCTGCGGGGTGGAGGAGCAGAAACCTGGGTCGGACCTGGTCTATAGCAGAGCTCAGCAGCCTCCAGAAGCTGATGGCAGTGTGTGTTCAAGTCCCTGCGGGGTGGGAGAGCTGAAACCTGGGTCGGACCTGGTCTATAGAAGAGCTCAGCAGCCTCCAGCAGCTGATGGCAGTGTGTGTTTAAGTCCCTGCGGGGTGGGAGAGCTATATCCCGGGTCGGACCTGGTCTATAGCAGAGCTCAGCAGCCTCCAGCAGCTGATGGCAGTGTGTGTTTAAGTCCCTGCGGGGTGGGAGAGCTGAAACCTCGGTCGGACCTGGTCTATGGCAGAGCTCAGCAGCCTCCAGAAGCTGATGGCAGCGTGCCTCTAAGTCCCTGCCTGGTGGGAGAGCTGAAACCTGGGTCGGACATGGTCTGCAGCAGGGCTCGGCAGCCTCCAGCAGCTGATGGCAGTGTGTCTTTAAGTCCCTGCCTGGTGGGAGAGCTGAAACCTGGGTCGGACCTGGTCTATAGCAGAGCTCAGCAGCCTCCAGCAGCTGATGGCAGTGTGTGTTTAAGTCCCTGCCTGGTGTGAGAGCTGAAACCTGGGTCGGACCTGGTCTATAGAAGAGCTCAGCAGCCTCCAGCAGCTGATGGCAGTGTGTCTTTAAGTCACTGCCTGGTGGGAGAGCTGAAACCTGGGTCGGACCTGGTCTATAGTAGAGCTCAGCAGCCTCCAGCAGCTGATTGCAGTGTGTGTTTAAGTCCCTGCCTGGTGGGAGAGCTGATATCCGGGTCGGACCTGGTCCACAGCAGGGCCCATCACCCTCCAGAAGCTGGTGGCAGTGTGTGTTTAAGTCCCTGCGGGGTGCAGGAGCAGAAACCTGGGTGGGACCTGGTCTGCAGCAGAGCTCGGCAGCCTCCAGCAGCTGATGGCAGTGAGTGTTTAAGTCCCTGCGGGGTGGGAGAGCTATATCCCGGGTCAGACCTGGTCTAAAGCAGGGCCCATCACCCTCCAGAAGCTGGTGGCAGTGTGTGTTTAAGTCCCTGCGGGGTGGAGGAGCAGAAACCTGGGTCGGACCCGGTCTACAGCAGAGCTCAGCAGCCCCCAGAAGCTGATGGCAGTGTGTGTGTGTGTGTGTGTGTTTAAGTCTCTGCCTGGTTGGAGAGCCGATACCTGGGTCGGACCTGGTCTGCAGCAGGGCTCAGCAGCCTCCAGAAGCTGATGGCAGTGTGTCTTTCATTCCCTGCGGGGTGCAGGAGCAGAAACCTGGGTCGGACCTGGTCTATAGCGGAGCTCAGCAGCCTCCAGCAGCTGATGGCAGTGTGTGTGTTAAAGACCCTGCGGGGTGGGAGAGCTGAAACCTGGGTCGGACCTGGTCTGCAGCAGGGCTCAGCAGCCCCCAGAAGCTGATGGCTGTGTGTGTTTAAGTCCCTGCGGGGTGGGAGAGCTGAAACCTGGGTCGGACCTGGCCCGCAGCAGGGCCCATCACCCTCCAGAAGCTGATGGCGGTGTGGGTTTAAGTCCCTGCGGGGTTGAGGAGCTGAAACCTGGGTCGGACCTGGTCTGCAGCAGGGCCCATCACCATCCAGAAGCTGATGGCTGTGTGTGTTTAAGTCCCAGGGGGGTGGGAGAGCCATAACCTGGGTCGGACCTGGTCTGCAGCAGGGCTCAGCAGCCTCCAGTTGCAGATGGCAGTGTGTGTTTAGTTCCC
Organism: Nothobranchius furzeri; assembly: GCF_043380555.1. Taxonomy (NCBI): domain Eukaryota; kingdom Metazoa; phylum Chordata; class Actinopteri; order Cyprinodontiformes; family Nothobranchiidae; genus Nothobranchius; species Nothobranchius furzeri. The sequence goes on along the minus strand of NW_027223239.1, from coordinate 22,922 downwards.
TGCGGGGTGCAGGAGCTGAAACCTGGGTCGGACCTGGTCTATAGCAGAGCTCAGCAGCCTCCAGAAGCTGATGGCAGTGTGTCTTCAATTCCCTGCGGGGTGCAGGAGCTGATACCTGGGTCGGACCTGGTCTGCAGCAGGGCCCATCACCATCCAGACGCTGATGGCAGTGTGTGTTTAAGTCCTAGTGGGCTGCAGGAGCTGAAACCTGGGTCGGACCTGCTCTATAGTAGAGCTCAGCAGCCTCCAGAAGCTGATGGCAGTGTGTCTTTAAGTCCCTGCGGGGTGGGATAGCTGAAACCTGGGTCGGACCTGGTCTGCAGCAGGGCCCATCACCATCCAGACGCTGATGGCAGTGTGTGTTTAAGTCCTAGTGGGCTGCAGGAGCTGAAACCTGGGTCGGACCTGCTCTATAGTAGAGCTCAGCAGCCTCCAGAAGCTGATGGCAGTGTGTCTTTAAGTCCCTGCGGGGTGGGATAGCTGAAACCTGGGTCGGACCTGGTCTGCAGCAGGGCCCATCACCCTCCAGAAGCTGTTGGCAGTGTGTCTTCCATTCCTAGTGGGGCAGGGGAGCAAAGACCTGGGCAGAGGAGCGCCTGTCTGCATCCGATCCGGCCCCTCAGCAGCCCGCCGTGAGCCTTAGAGAACCCCCCCCCCCCCCCAGCGGGCTCCAGGAACCGGGCCCTGCGTCGGACCCAGCTCAGTAAGGCCCTCCCTCGGGCCCTGCAGCAGGTGGCCCCGTCTATGCAGTCGAAAACCCCGCGAAAATCGGTGTAGAAACGCCCGAGAGGCGTGGTGCGGTTCCCCCGGCCGGTACCGGGTCCGGACCGGTCCGGAAGTCCACCCAGAACACTGCCTGGGGCTTCTGGGCGGCTCCCCAGGCGCAGGCAGTCGAAAACCGCGTGAAAATCGGTTCAGAATTGACAAAACGGCGACCTCGTCGCTCCAAAAACTAAGTCCAAACTAAGCCTTTCGCTTATCGCTTAACGCTTAAGGCGGTCGGCCTTATGGCCAGTAAATGAAAAGTGCCTGCGCCCCTGGAGGTTTTGGAAGGTGCGAGCGATGACCATGCTCGGGTTAGTAGGTGAGGCCATCGGAAAACCAGCGTGAGTTGGCGGGTTTGGGTGGCAATCTATTCCAGGCAGAGTCGACTATCTCTGGGCATCAATTTTGGGATTTTTCCGGCTCTGGTTCTGGGAGAAACGCAGGGGCAAAGTGCACGAGCCGCGGCCGATTTTGGTGGCCTGTCCCTGGGCACAAAGTCTGAGGAGTGTGGGCCTGGTTCTCCGAAAAATACCAGTCTGCTGGAGCTCACTCCCATGGCTCCAGGGGGCACGGCACACCCCCCGGTAGCCGACCAAAGTGCTCTACTCGGGCCAGACTCGGACCCACGACCCGGGGTGAGAACCACAACTACTGGTCATCCTTTTGACCTCCAGGGGGCGCGGCAGAGCCTCCCCAGTCCGACGCAAGTGCCCCACTTGGGCCATACTCAGACCCACGGCCCGGGGCGAGAACCACAACTACTGGTCATCCTTTAGACCTCCAGGGGGCCCGGCACAGCCTCCCTAGACCGACACAAGTGCTCCACTTGGGCTGTACTCTGACCCAAGTCCCGGTGCGAGAACCACAACTACTGGTCATCCTTTAGACCTCCAGGGGGCCCGGCACAGCCTCCCTAGGCCGACACAAGTGCTCCACTTGGGCTATACTCTGACCCAAGTCCCGGGGCGAGAACCACAACTACTGGTCATCCTTTTGACCTCATGGTCATCCTTTAGATCTCCAGGGGGCCCGGCACAGCCTCCCTAGGCCGACACAAGTGCTCCACTTGGGCTATACTCTGACCCAAGTCCCGGGGCGAGAACCACAACTACTGGTCATCCTTTAGACCTCCAGGGGGCACGGCACACCCCCCGGTAGCCGACCAAAGTGCTCTACTCGGGCCAGACTCGGACCCACGACCCGGGGTGAGAACCACAACTACTGGTCATCCTTTAGACCTCCAGGGGGCCCGGCACAGCCTCCCTAGTCCGACACAAGTGCTCCACTTGGGCTATACTCTGACCCAAGTCCCGGGGCGAGAACCACAACTACTGGTCATCCTTTAGACCTCCAGGGGGACCGGCACAGCCTCCCTAGACCGACACAAGTGCACCACTTGGGCCATACTCTGACCCAAGTCCCGGGGCGAGAACCACAACTACTGGTCATCCTTTTGACCTCATGGTCATCCTTTAGACCTCAAGGGGGCACGGCAGAGCCTCCCTAGTCCGACACAAGTGTCCCACTTGGGCTATACTATGACCCAAGTCCCGGGGCGAGAACCACAACTACTGGTCATCCTTTAGACCTCAAGGGGGCACGGCAGAGCCTCCCTAGTCCGACACAAGTGTCCCACTTGGGCCATACTCAGACCCACGGCCCGGGGCGAGAACCACAACTACTGGTCATCCTTTAGACCTCCAGGGGGCCCGGCACAGCCTCCCTAGTCCGACGCAAGTGCTCCACTTGGGCTGTACTCTGACCCAAGTCCCGGGGCGAGAACCACAACTAATGGTCATCCTTTAGACCTCCAGGGGGCACGGCACAGCCTCCCTAGTCCGACACAAGTGCTCCACTTGGGCTATACTCTGACCCAAGTCCCGGGGCGAGAACCACAACTACTGGTCATCCTTTAGACCTCCAGGGGGCACGGCAGAGCCTCCCTAGTCCGACACAAGTGTCCCACTTGGGCTATTCTCTGACCCAAGTCCCGGGGCGAGAACCACAACTACTGGTCATCCTTTAGACCTCCAGGGGGCACGACACAGCCTCCCTAGTCCGACCCAAGTGCTCCACTTGGGCTATACTATGACCCAAGTCCCGGGGCGAGAACCACAACTACTGGTCATCCTTTAGACCTCCAGGGGGCACGGCACAGCCTCCCTAGTCCGACACAAGTGCTCCACTTGGGCTATACTCTGACCCAAGTCCCGGGGCGAGAACCACAACTACTGGTCATCCTTTAGACCTCCAGGGGGCACGGCACAGCCTCCCTAGTCCGACACAAGTGCTCCACTTGGGCTATACTCTGACCCAAGTCCCGGGGCGAGAACCACAACTACTGGTCATCCTTTTGACCTCATGGTCATCCTTTAGACCTCCAGGGGGCCCGGCACAGCCTCCCTAGGCCGACACAAGTGCTCCACTTGGGCTATACTCTGACCCAAGTCCCGGGGCGAGAACCACAACTACTGGTCATCCTTTAGACCTCCAGGGGGCACGGCACAGCCTCCCTAGTCCGACACAAGTGCTCCACTTGGGCTATACTCTGACCCAAGTCCCGGGGCGAGAACCACAACTACTGGTCATCCTTTTGACCTCATGGTCATCCTTTAGACCTCCAGGGGGCCCGGCACAGCCTCCCTAGACCGACACAAGTGCTCCACTTGGGCTGTACTCTGACCCAAGTCCCGGTGCGAGAACCACAACTACTGGTCATCCTTTAGACCTCCAGGGGGCCCGGCACAGCCTCCCTAGGCCGACACAAGTGCTCCACTTGGGCTATACTCTGACCCAAGTCCCGGGGCGAGAACCACAACTACTGGTCATCCTTTTGACCTCATGGTCATCCTTTAGATCTCCAGGGGGCCCGGCACAGCCTCCCTAGGCCGACACAAGTGCTCCACTTGGGCTATACTCTGACCCAAGTCCCGGGGCGAGAACCACAACTACTGGTCATCCTTTAGACCTCCAGGGGGCACGGCACACCCCCCGGTAGCCGACCAAAGTGCTCTACTCGGGCCAGACTCGGACCCACGACCCGGGGTGAGAACCACAACTACTGGTCATCCTTTAGACCTCCAGGGGGCCCGGCACAGCCTCCCTAGTCCGACACAAGTGCTCCACTTGGGCTATACTCTGACCCAAGTCCCGGGGCGAGAACCACAACTACTGGTCATCCTTTAGACCTCCAGGGGGACCGGCACAGCCTCCCTAGACCGACACAAGTGCACCACTTGGGCCATACTCTGACCCAAGTCCCGGGGCGAGAACCACAACTACTGGTCATCCTTTTGACCTCATGGTCATCCTTTAGACCTCAAGGGGGCACGGCAGAGCCTCCCTAGTCCGACACAAGTGTCCCACTTGGGCTATACTATGACCCAAGTCCCGGGGCGAGAACCACAACTACTGGTCATCCTTTAGACCTCAAGGGGGCACGGCAGAGCCTCCCTAGTCCGACACAAGTGTCCCACTTGGGCCATACTCAGACCCACGGCCCGGGGCGAGAACCACAACTACTGGTCATCCTTTAGACCTCCAGGGGGCCCGGCACAGCCTCCCTAGTCCGACGCAAGTGCTCCACTTGGGCTGTACTCTGACCCAAGTCCCGGGGCGAGAACCACAACTAATGGTCATCCTTTAGACCTCCAGGGGGCACGGCACAGCCTCCCTAGTCCGACACAAGTGCTCCACTTGGGCTATACTCTGACCCAAGTCCCGGGGCGAGAACCACAACTACTGGTCATCCTTTAGACCTCCAGGGGGCACGGCAGAGCCTCCCTAGTCCGACACAAGTGTCCCACTTGGGCTATTCTCTGACCCAAGTCCCGGGGCGAGAACCACAACTACTGGTCATCCTTTAGACCTCCAGGGGGCACGACACAGCCTCCCTAGTCCGACCCAAGTGCTCCACTTGGGCTATACTATGACCCAAGTCCCGGGGCGAGAACCACAACTACTGGTCATCCTTTAGACCTCCAGGGGGCACGGCACAGCCTCCCTAGTCCGACACAAGTGCTCCACTTGGGCTATACTCTGACCCAAGTCCCGGGGCGAGAACCACAACTACTGGTCATCCTTTAGACCTCCAGGGGGCACGGCACAGCCTCCCTAGTCCGACACAAGTGCTCCACTTGGGCTATACTCTGACCCAAGTCCCGGGGCGAGAACCACAACTACTGGTCATCCTTTTGACCTCATGGTCATCCTTTAGACCTCCAGGGGGCCCGGCACAGCCTCCCTAGGCCGACACAAGTGCTCCACTTGGGCTATACTCTGACCCAAGTCCCGGGGCGAGAACCACAACTACTGGTCATCCTTTAGACCTCCAGGGGGCACGGCACAGCCTCCCTAGTCCGACACAAGTGCTCCACTTCGGCTGTACTCTGACCCAAGTCCCGGGGCGAGAACCACAACTAATGGTCATCCTTTAGACCTCCATGGCAACAGGGGGATGTCAGACCCCAGCTCATCCCAGGTTGATGCCTCAATAGTAGCTTAGGGTCACGGCAGTCCCACCGTGATCCACCCTCTTGTCCTCTCCACAGGATGACCAGAGTGTCGTGTTTATTTTCAAAGTGTCCTCGTAGGATGACCATGAGTGCAGGAAAATTTTCAAAGTCCCTCTGTCGGATGACCATGAGTGCAGAAAAAA
>NW_027223239.1:0-7500 GCF_043380555.1 Nothobranchius furzeri | reverse complement strand
GGCAGGGAGAGGTGAGACGTGGGCCTGGGCTGGTCGTCAGCGGTTCACCACAGGCAGCTGGTGGCGGTGTGGCTGAGCAGAAGCCTCCAGCAGGTGATGGCGGGGTGGGGGAGCAGCAGCCAGCCTCAAGCAGCCAGCCTCCAGCTGCTGATGGTGGGGTGGAGGAACAGAAGCCTCCAGCTGGTGATGTCAGGGTGGAGGAGCAGCAGCCAGCCTCCAACGGCTGATGGTGGGGTGGAGGAGCTGCAGCCAGCCTCCAGCAGCTGATGGCGGGGTGCAGGAGCAGCAGCCAGCCTCCAGCTGGTGATGGCGGGGTGAAGGAGCTGCAGCCAGCCACCAGCAGCTGATGGCGGGGTGCAGGAGCAGCAGCCAGCCACCAGCAGCTGATGGCGGGGTGGAGGAGCTGCAGCCAGCGTCCAGCAGCTGATGGTTGGGTGGTGGAGGAGCAGCAGCCAGCCTCCAGCAGCTGCTGGCGGGGTGCAGGAGCAGCAGCCAGCCTCCAGCAGCTGGTGGCGGGGTGGAGGAGCAGAAGCCAGCCTCCAGCAGCTGATGGCGGGGTGCAGGAGCAGAAGCCAGCCTCCAGCTGGTGATGGCGGGGTGAAGGAGCTGCAGCCAGCCTCCAGCAGCCAGCCTCCAGCTGGTGATGGCGGGGCGGAGGAGCAGGCAGCCTCCATCAGCTGATGGCGGGGTGTAGGAGCAGCAGCCAGCCTCCAGCTGGTGATGGCGGGGAGGAGGAGCAGCAGCAGCCAGCCTCCAGCAGCCAGCCAGCCTCCAGCAGCTGATGGCGGTGTGTGGGAGCAGCAGCCAGCCTCCAGCGGCCAGCCAGCCTCCAGCAGCTGATGGCGGGGTGGAGGAGCTGCAGCCAGCGTCCATCAGCTGATGGCGGGGTGGAAGAGCAGCAGGCAGCCTCCAGCTGGTGATGGCGGGGTGGAGGAGCTGCAGCCAGCGTCCAGCAGCTGATGGCGGGGTGCAGGAGCAGCAGCCAGCCTCCAGCAGCTGATGGCGGGGTGGAGGAGCTGCAGCCAGCCTCCAGCAGCCAGCCTCCAGCTAGTGATGGCGGGGTGGAGAAGCAGGCAGCCTCCGTCAGCTGATGGCGGGGTGGAGGAGCAGAAGCCAGCCTCCAGCAGCTGATGGCGGGGTGCAGGAGCTGCAGCCAGCGTCCAGCAGCTGATGGTGGGGTGGAGGAGCTGCAGCCAGCCTCCAGCAGCCAGCCTCCAGCTAGTGATGGCGGGGTGGAGAAGCAGGCAGCCTCCGTCAGCTGATGGCGGGGTGGAGGAGCAGAAGCCAGCCTCCAGCAGCTGATGGCGGGGTGCAGGAGCTGCAGCCAGCGTCCAGCAGCTGATGGTGGGGTGGAGGAGCTGCAGCCAGCGTCCAGCAGCTGATGGTGGGGTGGAGGAGCTGCAGCCAGCCTCCAGCAGCCAGCCTCCAGCAGCTGATGGCGGGGTGCAGGAGCAGCAGCCAGCCTCCAGCAGCTGATGGCGGGGTGCAGGAGCAGCAGGCAGCCTCCAGCAGCTGATGGCGGGGTGGAGGAGCAGAAGCCAGCCTCCAGCAGCTGATGGCGGGGTGCAGGAGCTGCAGCCAGCGTCCAGCAGCTGATGGTGGGGTGGAGGAGCTGCAGCCAGCGTCCAGCAGCTGATGGTTGGGTGGAGGAGCAGCAGCCAGCCTCCAGCAGCCAGCCTCCAGCTAGTGATGGCGGGGTGGAGAAGCAGGCAGCCTCCATCAGCTGATGGCGGGGTGGAGGAGCAGAAGCCAGCCTCCAGCTGGTGATGGCGGGGTGCAGGAGCTGCAGGCAGCCTCCAGCAGCTGATGGCGGGGTGCAGGAGCTGCAGGCAGCCTCCAGCAGCTGATGGCGGGGTGGAGGAGCTGCAGCCAGCGTCCAGCAGCTGATGGTGGGGTGGAGGAGCTGCAGCCAGCGTCCAGCAGCTGATGGTTGGGTGGAGGAGCAGCAGCCAGCCTCCAGCAGCTGATGGCGGGGTGCAGGAGCAGCAGCCAGCCTCCAGCAGCTGATGGCGGGGTGGAGGAGCTGCAGCCAGCCTCCAGCAGCCAGCCTCCAGCTAGTGATGGCGGGGTGGAGAAGCAGGCAGCCTCCATCAGCTGATGGCGGGGTGGAGGAGCAGAAGCCAGCCTCCAGCTGGTGATGGCGGGGTGCAGGAGCTGCAGGCAGCCTCCAGCAGCTGATGGCGGGGTGGAGGAGCTGCAGCCAGCCTCCAGCAGCCAGCCTCCAGCTAGTGATGGCGGGGTGGAGAAGCAGGCAGCCTCCATCAGCTGATGGCGGGGTGGAGGAGCAGAAGCCAGCCTCCAGCAGCTGATGGCGGGGTGCAGGAGGTGCAGGCAGCCTCCAGCAGCTGATGGCGGGGTGCAGGAGCAGCAGGCAGCCTCCAGCAGCTGATGGCGGGGTGCAGGAGCTGCAACCAGCCTCCAGCTGGTGATGGCGGGGTGGAGGAGCTGCAGCCAGCCTCCAGCAGCCAGCCCCCAGCAGCTGATGGCGGGGTGGAGGAGCAGAAGCCAGCCTCCAGCAGCTGATGGTGGGGTGCAGGAGCTGCAGCCAGCCTCCAGCAGCCAGCCTCCAGCTGGTGATGGCGGGGTGGAGGAGCAGCAGCAGACAGCCTCCAGCAGCCAGCCAGCCTCCAGGAGCTGATGGCGGTGTGTGGGAGCAGCAGCCAGCCTCCAGCGTTCAGCCAGCATCCATCAGCTGATGGCGGTGTGAAGGAGCTGCAGCCAGCCTCCAGCAGGTCATGGTGGGGTGGAGGAGCAGCAGCCAGCCTCCAGCAGCTGATGGCGGGTTGCAGGAGCTGCAGCCAGCCTCCAGCAAATGATGGCGGGGTGCAGGAGCTGCAGGCAGCCTCCAGCAGCTGATGGCGGGGTGCAGGAGCAGCAGGCAGCCTCCAGCTGCTGATGACGGGGTGCAGGAGCTGCAACCAGCCTCCAGCTGGTGATGGTGGGGTGGAGGAGCTGCAGCCAGCCTCGAACAGCTGATGGCAGGGTGCAGGAGCAGCAGCCAGCCTCCAGCAGCTGATGGCGGGGCGCAGGAGCTGCAGGCAGCCTCCAGCAGCTGATGGCGGGGTGCAGGAGCAGCAGCCAGCCTCCAGCTGGTGATGGCGGGGTGAAGGAGCTGCAGCCAGCCACCAGCAGCTGATGGCGGGGTGCAGGAGCTGCAGGCAGCCTCCAGCAGCTGATGGCGGGGTGCAGGAGCTGCAGGCAGCCTCCAGCAGCTGATGGCGGGTGGAGGAGCTGCAGCCAGCGTCCAGCAGCTGATGGTGGGGTGGAGGAGCTGCAGCCAGCGTCCAGCAGCTGATGGTTGGGTGGAGGAGCAGCAGCCAGCCTCCAGCAGCTGATGGCGGGGTGCAGGAGCAGCAGCCAGCCTCCCAGCAGCTGATGGCGGGGTGGAGGAGCTGCAGCCAGCCTCCAGCAGCCAGCCTCCAGCTAGTGATGGCGGGGTGGAGAAGCAGGCAGCCTCCATCAGCTGATGGCGGGGTGGAGGAGCAGAAGCCAGCCTCCAGCTGGTGATGGCGGGGTGCAGGAGCTGCAGGCAGCCTCCAGCAGCTGATGGCGGGGTGGAGGAGCTGCAGCCAGCCTCCAGCAGCCAGCCTCCAGCTAGTGATGGCGGGGTGGAGAAGCAGGCAGCCTCCATCAGCTGATGGCGGGGTGGAGGAGCAGAAGCCAGCCTCCAGCAGCTGATGGCGGGGTGCAGGAGGTGCAGGCAGCCTCCAGCAGCTGATGGCGGGGTGCAGGAGCAGCAGGCAGCCTCCAGCAGCTGATGGCGGGGTGCAGGAGCTGCAACCAGCCTCCAGCTGGTGATGGCGGGTGGAGGAGCTGCAGCCAGCCTCCAGCAGCCAGCCCCCAGCAGCTGATGGCGGGGTGGAGGAGCAGAAGCCAGCCTCCAGCAGCTGATGGTGGGGTGCAGGAGCTGCAGCCAGCCTCCAGCAGCCAGCCTCCAGCTGGTGATGGCGGGGTGGAGGAGCAGCAGCAGACAGCCTCCAGCAGCCAGCCAGCCTCCAGGAGCTGATGGCGGTGTGTGGGAGCAGCAGCCAGCCTCCAGCGTTCAGCCAGCATCCATCAGCTGATGGCGGTGTGAAGGAGCTGCAGCCAGCCTCCAGCAGGTCATGGTGGGGTGGAGGAGCAGCAGCCAGCCTCCAGCAGCTGATGGCGGGTTGCAGGAGCTGCAGCCAGCCTCCAGCAAATGATGGCGGGGTGCAGGAGCTGCAGGCAGCCTCCAGCAGCTGATGGCGGGGTGCAGGAGCAGCAGGCAGCCTCCAGCTGCTGATGACGGGGTGCAGGAGCTGCAACCAGCCTCCAGCTGGTGATGGTGGGGTGGAGGAGCTGCAGCCAGCCTCGAACAGCTGATGGCAGGGTGCAGGAGCAGCAGCCAGCCTCCAGCAGCTGATGGCGGGGCGCAGGAGCTGCAGGCAGCCTCCAGCAGCTGATGGCGGGTGCAGGAGCAGCAGCCAGCCTCCAGCTGGTGATGGCGGGGTGAAGGAGCTGCAGCCAGCCACCAGCAGCTGATGGCGGGGTGAAGGAGCTGCAGCCAGCCACCAGCAGCTGATGGCGGGGTGGAGGAGCTGCAGCCAGCGTCCAGCAGCTGATGGTTGGGTGGTGGAGGAGCAGCAGCCAGCCTCCAGCAGCTGATGGCGGGGTGCAGGAGCAGCAGCCAGCGTCCAGCAGCTGATGGTTGGGTGGAGGAGCAGCAGCCAGCCTCCAGCAGCTGCTGGCGGGGTGCAGGAGCAGCAGCCAGCCTCCAGCAGCTGATGGCGGGGTGCAGGAGCTGCAGGCAGCCTCCAGCAGCTGATGGCGGTGTGCAGGAGCTGCAGCCAGCCTCCAGCAGCTGATGGCGGGGTGCAGGGGCTGCAGGCAGCCTCCAGCAGCTGATGGCGGGGTGCAGGAGCTGCAACCCAGCCTCCAGCTGGTGATGGCGGGGTGGAGGAGCAGCAGCCAGCCTCCAGCAGCCAGCCTCCAGCTGCTGATGGCGGGGTGGAGGAACAGAAGCCTCCAGCAGCTGATGGCAGGGTGCAGGAGCAGCAGCCAGCCTCCAGCTGGTGATGGCGGGGTGGAGGAGCTGAAACCTGGGTCGGACCTGGTCTGCAGCAGGGCCCATTACCACTCAGAAGCTGATGGCAGTGTGTGTTTAGGTCCCTGCGGGGTGGATGAGCTGAAACCTGGGTCAGACTTGGTGTGCAGCAGGGCTCAGCACCCTCCAGAAGCCGATGACAGTGTGTCTTTAACTCCCTGCCTGGTGGGAGAGCTGAAAGCTGGGTCGGACCTGGTCTTTAGCAGAGCTCAGCAGCCTCCAGAAGCTGATGGCAGTGTGTGTTTCATCCCCTGCGGGGTGGGAGAGCTGAAACGTGGGTCGGACCTGGTCTGCAGCAGGGCCCATCACCATCCAGAAGCTGACGGCGGTGTGTGTTTAAGTCCCTGCGGGGTGGGAGAGCCATAACCTGGGTCGGACCTGGTCTGCAGCAGAGCTCAGCAGCCTCCAGAACCTGATGGCAGTGTGTCTTTAATCCACTGCGGGGTGCAGGAGCTGAAACCTGGGTCGGACCTGGTCTGCAGCAGGGCTCAGCAGCCAGCAGAAGGTGACGGCAGTGTGTGTTTAGTTCCCTGCGGGGTGCAGGAGCTGAAACCTGGGTCGGACCTGGTCTGCAGCAGAGCTCAGCAGCCAGCAGAAGGTGATGGCAGTGTGTGTTTAAGTCCCTGCCTGGTGGGAGAGCTGAAACCTGGGTCGGACCTGGTCTATAGAAGAGCTCAGCAGCCTCCAGAAGCTGATGGCAGTGTGTGTGTTTTGGTCCCTGCGGGGTGCAGGAGCAGGAACCCGGGTCGGACCTGGTCTATAGCGGAGCTCAGCAGCCTCCAGCAGCTGATGGCAGTGTGTGTTTAATTCCCTGCCTGGTGGGAGAGCTGTAACCCGGGTCGGACTTGGTCTGCAGCAGGGCCCATCACCATCCAGAAGCTGATGGCAGTGTGTCTTTAATTCCCTGCGGGGTGGAGGAGCAGAAACCTGGGTCGGACCTGGTCTATAGCAGAGCTCAGCAGCCTCCAGAAGCTGATGGCAGTGTGTGTTCAAGTCCCTGCGGGGTGGGAGAGCTGAAACCTGGGTCGGACCTGGTCTATAGAAGAGCTCAGCAGCCTCCAGCAGCTGATGGCAGTGTGTGTTTAAGTCCCTGCGGGGTGGGAGAGCTATATCCCGGGTCGGACCTGGTCTATAGCAGAGCTCAGCAGCCTCCAGCAGCTGATGGCAGTGTGTGTTTAAGTCCCTGCGGGGTGGGAGAGCTGAAACCTCGGTCGGACCTGGTCTATGGCAGAGCTCAGCAGCCTCCAGAAGCTGATGGCAGCGTGCCTCTAAGTCCCTGCCTGGTGGGAGAGCTGAAACCTGGGTCGGACATGGTCTGCAGCAGGGCTCGGCAGCCTCCAGCAGCTGATGGCAGTGTGTCTTTAAGTCCCTGCCTGGTGGGAGAGCTGAAACCTGGGTCGGACCTGGTCTATAGCAGAGCTCAGCAGCCTCCAGCAGCTGATGGCAGTGTGTGTTTAAGTCCCTGCCTGGTGTGAGAGCTGAAACCTGGGTCGGACCTGGTCTATAGAAGAGCTCAGCAGCCTCCAGCAGCTGATGGCAGTGTGTCTTTAAGTCACTGCCTGGTGGGAGAGCTGAAACCTGGGTCGGACCTGGTCTATAGTAGAGCTCAGCAGCCTCCAGCAGCTGATTGCAGTGTGTGTTTAAGTCCCTGCCTGGTGGGAGAGCTGATATCCGGGTCGGACCTGGTCCACAGCAGGGCCCATCACCCTCCAGAAGCTGGTGGCAGTGTGTGTTTAAGTCCCTGCGGGGTGCAGGAGCAGAAACCTGGGTGGGACCTGGTCTGCAGCAGAGCTCGGCAGCCTCCAGCAGCTGATGGCAGTGAGTGTTTAAGTCCCTGCGGGGTGGGAGAGCTATATCCCCGGGTCAGACCTGGTCTAAAGCAGGGCCCATCACCCTCCAGAAGCTGGTGGCAGTGTGTGTTTAAGTCCCTGCGGGGTGGAGGAGCAGAAACCTGGGTCGGACCCGGTCTACAGCAGAGCTCAGCAGCCCCCAGAAGCTGATGGCAGTGTGTGTGTGTGTGTGTGTGTTTAAGTCTCTGCCTGGTTGGAGAGCCGATACCTGGGTCGGACCTGGTCTGCAGCAGGGCTCAGCAGCCTCCAGAAGCTGATGGCAGTGTGTCTTTCATTCCCTGCGGGGTGCAGGAGCAGAAACCTGGGTCGGACCTGGTCTATAGCGGAGCTCAGCAGCCTCCAGCAGCTGATGGCAGTGTGTGTGTTAAAGACCCTGCGGGGTGGGAGAGCTGAAACCTGGGTCGGACCTGGTCTGCAGCAGGGCTCAGCAGCCCCCAGAAGCTGATGGCTGTGTGTGTTTAAGTCCCTGCGGGGTGGGAGAGCTGAAACCTGGGTCGGACCTGGCCCGCAGCAGGGCCCATCACCCTCCAGAAGCTGATGGCGGTGTGGGTTTAAGTCCCTGCGGGGTTGAGGAGCTGAAACCTA
>NW_027223238.1:22500-35245 GCF_043380555.1 Nothobranchius furzeri | reverse complement strand
TGACACTCTGGTCATCCTGTGGAGAGAGGACAAGAGGGTGGATCACGGTGGGACTGCCGTGACCCTAAGCTACTATTGAGGCATCAACCTGGGATGAGCTGGGGTCTGACATCCCCCTGTTGCCATGGAGGTCTAAAGGATGACCATTAGTTGTGGTTCTCGCCCCGGGACTTGGGTCAGAGTACAGCCGAAGTGGAGCACTTGTGTCGGACTAGGGAGGCTGTGCCGTGCCCCCTGGAGGTCTAAAGGATGACCAGTAGTTGTGGTTCTCGCCCCGGGACTTGGGTCAGAGTATAGCCCAAGTGGAGCACTTGTGTCGGCCTAGGGAGGCTGTGCCGGGCCCCCTGGAGGTCTAAAGGATGACCATGAGGTCAAAAGGATGACCAGTAGTTGTGGTTCTCGCCCCGGGACTTGGGTCAGAGTATAGCCCAAGTGGAGCACTTGTGTCGGACTAGGGAGGCTGTGCCGTGCCCCCTGGAGGTCTAAAGGATGACCAGTAGTTGTGGTTCTCGCCCCGGGACTTGGGTCAGAGTATAGCCCAAGTGGAGCACTTGTGTCGGACTAGGGAGGCTGTGCCGTGCCCCCTGGAGGTCTAAAGGATGACCAGTAGTTGTGGTTCTCGCCCCGGGACTTGGGTCATAGTATAGCCCAAGTGGAGCACTTGGGTCGGACTAGGGAGGCTGTGTCGTGCCCCCTGGAGGTCTAAAGGATGACCAGTAGTTGTGGTTCTCGCCCCGGGACTTGGGTCAGAGAATAGCCCAAGTGGGACACTTGTGTCGGACTAGGGAGGCTCTGCCGTGCCCCCTGGAGGTCTAAAGGATGACCAGTAGTTGTGGTTCTCGCCCCGGGACTTGGGTCAGAGTATAGCCCAAGTGGAGCACTTGTGTCGGACTAGGGAGGCTGTGCCGTGCCCCCTGGAGGTCTAAAGGATGACCATTAGTTGTGGTTCTCGCCCCGGGACTTGGGTCAGAGTACAGCCCAAGTGGAGCACTTGCGTCGGACTAGGGAGGCTGTGCCGGGCCCCCTGGAGGTCTAAAGGATGACCAGTAGTTGTGGTTCTCGCCCCGGGCCGTGGGTCTGAGTATGGCCCAAGTGGGACACTTGTGTCGGACTAGGGAGGCTCTGCCGTGCCCCCTTGAGGTCTAAAGGATGACCAGTAGTTGTGGTTCTCGCCCCGGGACTTGGGTCATAGTATAGCCCAAGTGGGACACTTGTGTCGGACTAGGGAGGCTCTGCCGTGCCCCCTTGAGGTCTAAAGGATGACCATGAGGTCAAAAGGATGACCAGTAGTTGTGGTTCTCGCCCCGGGACTTGGGTCAGAGTATGGCCCAAGTGGTGCACTTGTGTCGGTCTAGGGAGGCTGTGCCGGTCCCCCTGGAGGTCTAAAGGATGACCAGTAGTTGTGGTTCTCGCCCCGGGACTTGGGTCAGAGTATAGCCCAAGTGGAGCACTTGTGTCGGACTAGGGAGGCTGTGCCGGGCCCCCTGGAGGTCTAAAGGATGACCAGTAGTTGTGGTTCTCACCCCGGGTCGTGGGTCCGAGTCTGGCCCGAGTAGAGCACTTTGGTCGGCTACCGGGGGGTGTGCCGTGCCCCCTGGAGGTCTAAAGGATGACCAGTAGTTGTGGTTCTCGCCCCGGGACTTGGGTCAGAGTATAGCCCAAGTGGAGCACTTGTGTCGGCCTAGGGAGGCTGTGCCGGGCCCCCTGGAGATCTAAAGGATGACCATGAGGTCAAAAGGATGACCAGTAGTTGTGGTTCTCGCCCCGGGACTTGGGTCAGAGTATAGCCCAAGTGGAGCACTTGTGTCGGCCTAGGGAGGCTGTGCCGGGCCCCCTGGAGGTCTAAAGGATGACCAGTAGTTGTGGTTCTCGCACCGGGACTTGGGTCAGAGTACAGCCCAAGTGGAGCACTTGTGTCGGTCTAGGGAGGCTGTGCCGGGCCCCCTGGAGGTCTAAAGGATGACCATGAGGTCAAAAGGATGACCAGTAGTTGTGGTTCTCGCCCCGGGACTTGGGTCAGAGTATAGCCCAAGTGGAGCACTTGTGTCGGACTAGGGAGGCTGTGCCGTGCCCCCTGGAGGTCTAAAGGATGACCAGTAGTTGTGGTTCTCGCCCCGGGACTTGGGTCAGAGTATAGCCCAAGTGGAGCACTTGTGTCGGCCTAGGGAGGCTGTGCCGGGCCCCCTGGAGGTCTAAAGGATGACCATGAGGTCAAAAGGATGACCAGTAGTTGTGGTTCTCGCCCCGGGACTTGGGTCAGAGTATAGCCCAAGTGGAGCACTTGTGTCGGACTAGGGAGGCTGTGCCGTGCCCCCTGGAGGTCTAAAGGATGACCAGTAGTTGTGGTTCTCGCCCCGGGACTTGGGTCAGAGTATAGCCCAAGTGGAGCACTTGTGTCGGACTAGGGAGGCTGTGCCGTGCCCCCTGGAGGTCTAAAGGATGACCAGTAGTTGTGGTTCTCGCCCCGGGACTTGGGTCATAGTATAGCCCAAGTGGAGCACTTGGGTCGGACTAGGGAGGCTGTGTCGTGCCCCCTGGAGGTCTAAAGGATGACCAGTAGTTGTGGTTCTCGCCCCGGGACTTGGGTCAGAGAATAGCCCAAGTGGGACACTTGTGTCGGACTAGGGAGGCTCTGCCGTGCCCCCTGGAGGTCTAAAGGATGACCAGTAGTTGTGGTTCTCGCCCCGGGACTTGGGTCAGAGTATAGCCCAAGTGGAGCACTTGTGTCGGACTAGGGAGGCTGTGCCGTGCCCCCTGGAGGTCTAAAGGATGACCATTAGTTGTGGTTCTCGCCCCGGGACTTGGGTCAGAGTACAGCCCAAGTGGAGCACTTGCGTCGGACTAGGGAGGCTGTGCCGGGCCCCCTGGAGGTCTAAAGGATGACCAGTAGTTGTGGTTCTCGCCCCGGGCCGTGGGTCTGAGTATGGCCCAAGTGGGACACTTGTGTCGGACTAGGGAGGCTCTGCCGTGCCCCCTTGAGGTCTAAAGGATGACCAGTAGTTGTGGTTCTCGCCCCGGGACTTGGGTCATAGTATAGCCCAAGTGGGACACTTGTGTCGGACTAGGGAGGCTCTGCCGTGCCCCCTTGAGGTCTAAAGGATGACCATGAGGTCAAAAGGATGACCAGTAGTTGTGGTTCTCGCCCCGGGACTTGGGTCAGAGTATGGCCCAAGTGGTGCACTTGTGTCGGTCTAGGGAGGCTGTGCCGGTCCCCCTGGAGGTCTAAAGGATGACCAGTAGTTGTGGTTCTCGCCCCGGGACTTGGGTCAGAGTATAGCCCAAGTGGAGCACTTGTGTCGGACTAGGGAGGCTGTGCCGGGCCCCCTGGAGGTCTAAAGGATGACCAGTAGTTGTGGTTCTCACCCCGGGTCGTGGGTCCGAGTCTGGCCCGAGTAGAGCACTTTGGTCGGCTACCGGGGGGTGTGCCGTGCCCCCTGGAGGTCTAAAGGATGACCAGTAGTTGTGGTTCTCGCCCCGGGACTTGGGTCAGAGTATAGCCCAAGTGGAGCACTTGTGTCGGCCTAGGGAGGCTGTGCCGGGCCCCCTGGAGATCTAAAGGATGACCATGAGGTCAAAAGGATGACCAGTAGTTGTGGTTCTCGCCCCGGGACTTGGGTCAGAGTATAGCCCAAGTGGAGCACTTGTGTCGGCCTAGGGAGGCTGTGCCGGGCCCCCTGGAGGTCTAAAGGATGACCAGTAGTTGTGGTTCTCGCACCGGGACTTGGGTCAGAGTACAGCCCAAGTGGAGCACTTGTGTCGGTCTAGGGAGGCTGTGCCGGGCCCCCTGGAGGTCTAAAGGATGACCAGTAGTTGTGGTTCTCGCCCCGGGCCGTGGGTCTGAGTATGGCCCAAGTGGGGCACTTGCGTCGGACTGGGGAGGCTCTGCCGCGCCCCCTGGAGGTCAAAAGGATGACCAGTAGTTGTGGTTCTCACCCCGGGTCGTGGGTCCGAGTCTGGCCCGAGTAGAGCACTTTGGTCGGCTACCGGGGGGTGTGCCGTGCCCCCTGGAGCCATGGGAGTGAGCTCCAGCAGACTGGTATTTTTCGGAGAACCAGGCCCACACTCCTCAGACTTTGTGCCCAGGGACAGGCCACCAAAATCGGCCGCGGCTCGTGCACTTTGCCCCTGCGTTTCTCCCAGAACCAGAGCCGGAAAAATCCCAAAATTGATGCCCAGAGATAGTCGACTCTGCCTGGAATAGATTGCCACCCAAACCCGCCAACTCACGCTGGTTTTCCGATGGCCTCACCTACTAACCCGAGCATGGTCATCGCTCGCACCTTCCAAAACCTCCAGGGGCGCAGGCACTTTTCATTTACTGGCCATAAGGCCGACCGCCTTAAGCGTTAAGCGATAAGCGAAAGGCTTAGTTTGGACTTAGTTTTTGGAGCGACGAGGTCGCCGTTTTGTCAATTCTGAACCGATTTTCACGCGGTTTTCGACTGCCTGCGCCTGGGGAGCCGCCCAGAAGCCCCAGGCAGTGTTCTGGGTGGACTTCCGGACCGGTCCGGACCCGGTACCGGCCGGGGGAACCGCACCACGCCTCTCGGGCGTTTCTACACCGATTTTCGCGGGGTTTTCGACTGCATAGACGGGGCCACCTGCTGCAGGGCCCGAGGGAGGGCCTTACTGAGCTGGGTCCGACGCAGGGCCCGGTTCCTGGAGCCCGCTGGGGGGGGGGGGGTTCTCTAAGGCTCACGGCGGGCTGCTGAGGGGCCGGATCGGATGCAGACAGGCGCTCCTCTGCCCAGGTCTTTGCTCCCCTGCCCCACTAGGAATGGAAGACACACTGCCAACAGCTTCTGGAGGGTGATGGGCCCTGCTGCAGACCAGGTCCGACCCAGGTTTCAGCTATCCCACCCCGCAGGGACTTAAAGACACACTGCCATCAGCTTCTGGAGGCTGCTGAGCTCTACTATAGAGCAGGTCCGACCCAGGTTTCAGCTCCTGCAGCCCACTAGGACTTAAACACACACTGCCATCAGCGTCTGGATGGTGATGGGCCCTGCTGCAGACCAGGTCCGACCCAGGTTTCAGCTATCCCACCCCGCAGGGACTTAAAGACACACTGCCATCAGCTTCTGGAGGCTGCTGAGCTCTACTATAGAGCAGGTCCGACCCAGGTTTCAGCTCCTGCAGCCCACTAGGACTTAAACACACACTGCCATCAGCGTCTGGATGGTGATGGGCCCTGCTGCAGACCAGGTCCGACCCAGGTATCAGCTCCTGCACCCCGCAGGGAATTGAAGACACACTGCCATCAGCTTCTGGAGGCTGCTGAGCTCTGCTATAGACCAGGTCCGACCCAGGTTTCAGCTCCTGCACCCCGCAGGGAACTAAACACACACTGCCATCTGCAACTGGAGGCTGCTGAGCCCTGCTGCAGACCAGGTCCGACCCAGGTTATGGCTCTCCCACCCCCCTGGGACTTAAACACACACAGCCATCAGCTTCTGGATGGTGATGGGCCCTGCTGCAGACCAGGTCCGACCCAGGTTTCAGCTCCTCAACCCCGCAGGGACTTAAACCCACACCGCCATCAGCTTCTGGAGGGTGATGGGCCCTGCTGCGGGCCAGGTCCGACCCAGGTTTCAGCTCTCCCACCCCGCAGGGACTTAAACACACACAGCCATCAGCTTCTGGGGGCTGCTGAGCCCTGCTGCAGACCAGGTCCGACCCAGGTTTCAGCTCTCCCACCCCGCAGGGTCTTTAACACACACACTGCCATCAGCTGCTGGAGGCTGCTGAGCTCCGCTATAGACCAGGTCCGACCCAGGTTTCTGCTCCTGCACCCCGCAGGGAATGAAAGACACACTGCCATCAGCTTCTGGAGGCTGCTGAGCCCTGCTGCAGACCAGGTCCGACCCAGGTATCGGCTCTCCAACCAGGCAGAGACTTAAACACACACACACACACACACACTGCCATCAGCTTCTGGGGGCTGCTGAGCTCTGCTGTAGACCGGGTCCGACCCAGGTTTCTGCTCCTCCACCCCGCAGGGACTTAAACACACACTGCCACCAGCTTCTGGAGGGTGATGGGCCCTGCTTTAGACCAGGTCTGACCCGGGATATAGCTCTCCCACCCCGCAGGGACTTAAACACTCACTGCCATCAGCTGCTGGAGGCTGCCGAGCTCTGCTGCAGACCAGGTCCCACCCAGGTTTCTGCTCCTGCACCCCGCAGGGACTTAAACACACACTGCCACCAGCTTCTGGAGGGTGATGGGCCCTGCTGTGGACCAGGTCCGACCCGGATATCAGCTCTCCCACCAGGCAGGGACTTAAACACACACTGCAATCAGCTGCTGGAGGCTGCTGAGCTCTACTATAGACCAGGTCCGACCCAGGTTTCAGCTCTCCCACCAGGCAGTGACTTAAAGACACACTGCCATCAGCTGCTGGAGGCTGCTGAGCTCTTCTATAGACCAGGTCCGACCCAGGTTTCAGCTCTCACACCAGGCAGGGACTTAAACACACACTGCCATCAGCTGCTGGAGGCTGCTGAGCTCTGCTATAGACCAGGTCCGACCCAGGTTTCAGCTCTCCCACCAGGCAGGGACTTAAAGACACACTGCCATCAGCTGCTGGAGGCTGCCGAGCCCTGCTGCAGACCATGTCCGACCCAGGTTTCAGCTCTCCCACCAGGCAGGGACTTAGAGGCACGCTGCCATCAGCTTCTGGAGGCTGCTGAGCTCTGCCATAGACCAGGTCCGACCGAGGTTTCAGCTCTCCCACCCCGCAGGGACTTAAACACACACTGCCATCAGCTGCTGGAGGCTGCTGAGCTCTGCTATAGACCAGGTCCGACCCGGGATATAGCTCTCCCACCCCGCAGGGACTTAAACACACACTGCCATCAGCTGCTGGAGGCTGCTGAGCTCTTCTATAGACCAGGTCCGACCCAGGTTTCAGCTCTCCCACCCCGCAGGGACTTGAACACACACTGCCATCAGCTTCTGGAGGCTGCTGAGCTCTGCTATAGACCAGGTCCGACCCAGGTTTCTGCTCCTCCACCCCGCAGGGAATTAAAGACACACTGCCATCAGCTTCTGGATGGTGATGGGCCCTGCTGCAGACCAAGTCCGACCCGGGTTACAGCTCTCCCACCAGGCAGGGAATTAAACACACACTGCCATCAGCTGCTGGAGGCTGCTGAGCTCCGCTATAGACCAGGTCCGACCCGGGTTCCTGCTCCTGCACCCCGCAGGGACCAAAACACACACACTGCCATCAGCTTCTGGAGGCTGCTGAGCTCTTCTATAGACCAGGTCCGACCCAGGTTTCAGCTCTCCCACCAGGCAGGGACTTAAACACACACTGCCATCACCTTCTGCTGGCTGCTGAGCTCTGCTGCAGACCAGGTCCGACCCAGGTTTCAGCTCCTGCACCCCGCAGGGAACTAAACACACACTGCCGTCACCTTCTGCTGGCTGCTGAGCCCTGCTGCAGACCAGGTCCGACCCAGGTTTCAGCTCCTGCACCCCGCAGTGGATTAAAGACACACTGCCATCAGGTTCTGGAGGCTGCTGAGCTCTGCTGCAGACCAGGTCCGACCCAGGTTATGGCTCTCCCACCCCGCAGGGACTTAAACACACACCGCCGTCAGCTTCTGGATGGTGATGGGCCCTGCTGCAGACCAGGTCCGACCCACGTTTCAGCTCTCCCACCCCGCAGGGGATGAAACACACACTGCCATCAGCTTCTGGAGGCTGCTGAGCTCTGCTAAAGACCAGGTCCGACCCAGCTTTCAGCTCTCCCACCAGGCAGGGAGTTAAAGACACACTGTCATCGGCTTCTGGAGGGTGCTGAGCCCTGCTGCACACCAAGTCTGACCCAGGTTTCAGCTCATCCACCCCGCAGGGACCTAAACACACACTGCCATCAGCTTCTGAGTGGTAATGGGCCCTGCTGCAGACCAGGTCCGACCCAGGTTTCAGCTCCTCCACCCCGCCATCACCAGCTGGAGGCTGGCTGCTGCTCCTGCACCCTGCCATCAGCTGCTGGAGGCTTCTGTTCCTCCACCCCGCCATCAGCAGCTGGAGGCTGGCTGCTGGAGGCTGGCTGCTGCTCCTCCACCCCGCCATCACCAGCTGGAGGCTGGTTGCAGCTCCTGCACCCCGCCATCAGCTGCTGGAGGCTGCCTGCAGCCCCTGCACCCCGCCATCAGCTGCTGGAGGCTGGCTGCAGCTCCTGCACACCGCCATCAGCTGCTGGAGGCTGCCTGCAGCTCCTGCACCCCGCCATCAGCTGCTGGAGGCTGGCTGCTGCTCCTGCACCCCGCCAGCAGCTGCTGGAGGCTGGCTGCTGCTCCTCCACCCAACCATCAGCTGCTGGACGCTGGCTGCTGCTCCTGCACCCCGCCATCAGCTGCTGGAGGCTGGCTGCTGCTCCTCCACCACCCAACCATCAGCTGCTGGACGCTGGCTGCAGCTCCTCCACCCCGCCATCAGCTGCTGGTGGCTGGCTGCAGCTCCTTCACCCCGCCATCAGCTGCTGGTGGCTGGCTGCAGCTCCTTCACCCCGCCATCACCAGCTGGAGGCTGGCTGCTGCTCCTGCACCCCGCCATCAGCTGCTGGAGGCTGCCTGCAGCTCCTGCGCCCCGCCATCAGCTGCTGGAG
Source organism: Nothobranchius furzeri (assembly GCF_043380555.1). Classification (NCBI taxonomy): domain Eukaryota; kingdom Metazoa; phylum Chordata; class Actinopteri; order Cyprinodontiformes; family Nothobranchiidae; genus Nothobranchius; species Nothobranchius furzeri. The sequence goes on along the minus strand of NW_027223238.1, from coordinate 26,625 downwards.
GCTGGCTGCTGCTCCTGCACCCTGCCATCAGCTGTTCGAGGCTGGCTGCAGCTCCTCCACCCCACCATCACCAGCTGGAGGCTGGTTGCAGCTCCTGCACCCCGTCATCAGCAGCTGGAGGCTGCCTGCTGCTCCTGCACCCCGCCATCAGCTGCTGGAGGCTGCCTGCAGCTCCTGCACCCCGCCATCATTTGCTGGAGGCTGGCTGCAGCTCCTGCAACCCGCCATCAGCTGCTGGAGGCTGGCTGCTGCTCCTCCACCCCACCATGACCTGCTGGAGGCTGGCTGCAGCTCCTTCACACCGCCATCAGCTGATGGATGCTGGCTGAACGCTGGAGGCTGGCTGCTGCTCCCACACACCGCCATCAGCTCCTGGAGGCTGGCTGGCTGCTGGAGGCTGTCTGCTGCTGCTCCTCCACCCCGCCATCACCAGCTGGAGGCTGGCTGCTGGAGGCTGGCTGCAGCTCCTGCACCCCACCATCAGCTGCTGGAGGCTGGCTTCTGCTCCTCCACCCCGCCATCAGCTGCTGGGGGCTGGCTGCTGGAGGCTGGCTGCAGCTCCTCCACCCCGCCATCACCAGCTGGAGGCTGGTTGCAGCTCCTGCACCCCGCCATCAGCTGCTGGAGGCTGCCTGCTGCTCCTGCACCCCGCCATCAGCTGCTGGAGGCTGCCTGCACCTCCTGCACCCCGCCATCAGCTGCTGGAGGCTGGCTTCTGCTCCTCCACCCCGCCATCAGCTGATGGAGGCTGCCTGCTTCTCCACCCCGCCATCACTAGCTGGAGGCTGGCTGCTGGAGGCTGGCTGCAGCTCCTCCACCCCGCCATCAGCTGCTGGAGGCTGCCTGCAGCTCCTGCACCCCGCCATCACCAGCTGGAGGCTGGCTTCTGCTCCTCCACCCCGCCATCAGCTGATGGAGGCTGCCTGCTTCTCCACCCCGCCATCACTAGCTGGAGGCTGGCTGCTGGAGGCTGGCTGCAGCTCCTCCACCCCGCCATCAGCTGCTGGAGGCTGGCTGCTGCTCCTGCACCCCGCCATCAGCTGCTGGAGGCTGGCTGCTGCTCCTCCACCCAACCATCAGCTGCTGGACGCTGGCTGCAGCTCCTCCACCCCACCATCAGCTGCTGGACGCTGGCTGCAGCTCCTCCACCCCGCCATCAGCTGCTGGAGGCTGCCTGCAGCTCCTGCACCCCGCCATCAGCTGCTGGAGGCTGCCTGCAGCTCCTGCACCCCGCCATCAGCTGCTGGTGGCTGGCTGCAGCTCCTTCACCCCGCCATCACCAGCTGGAGGCTGGCTGCTGCTCCTGCACCCCGCCATCAGCTGCTGGAGGCTGCCTGCAGCTCCTGCGCCCCGCCATCAGCTGCTGGAGGCTGGCTGCTGCTCCTGCACCCTGCCATCAGCTGTTCGAGGCTGGCTGCAGCTCCTCCACCCCACCATCACCAGCTGGAGGCTGGTTGCAGCTCCTGCACCCCGTCATCAGCAGCTGGAGGCTGCCTGCTGCTCCTGCACCCCGCCATCAGCTGCTGGAGGCTGCCTGCAGCTCCTGCACCCCGCCATCATTTGCTGGAGGCTGGCTGCAGCTCCTGCAACCCGCCATCAGCTGCTGGAGGCTGGCTGCTGCTCCTCCACCCCACCATGACCTGCTGGAGGCTGGCTGCAGCTCCTTCACACCGCCATCAGCTGATGGATGCTGGCTGAACGCTGGAGGCTGGCTGCTGCTCCCACACACCGCCATCAGCTCCTGGAGGCTGGCTGGCTGCTGGAGGCTGTCTGCTGCTGCTCCTCCACCCCGCCATCACCAGCTGGAGGCTGGCTGCTGGAGGCTGGCTGCAGCTCCTGCACCCCACCATCAGCTGCTGGAGGCTGGCTTCTGCTCCTCCACCCCGCCATCAGCTGCTGGGGGCTGGCTGCTGGAGGCTGGCTGCAGCTCCTCCACCCCGCCATCACCAGCTGGAGGCTGGTTGCAGCTCCTGCACCCCGCCATCAGCTGCTGGAGGCTGCCTGCTGCTCCTGCACCCCGCCATCAGCTGCTGGAGGCTGCCTGCACCTCCTGCACCCCGCCATCAGCTGCTGGAGGCTGGCTTCTGCTCCTCCACCCCGCCATCAGCTGATGGAGGCTGCCTGCTTCTCCACCCCGCCATCACTAGCTGGAGGCTGGCTGCTGGAGGCTGGCTGCAGCTCCTCCACCCCGCCATCAGCTGCTGGAGGCTGCCTGCAGCTCCTGCACCCCGCCATCACCAGCTGGAGGCTGGCTTCTGCTCCTCCACCCCGCCATCAGCTGATGGAGGCTGCCTGCTTCTCCACCCCGCCATCACTAGCTGGAGGCTGGCTGCTGGAGGCTGGCTGCAGCTCCTCCACCCCGCCATCAGCTGCTGGAGGCTGGCTGCTGCTCCTGCACCCCGCCATCAGCTGCTGGAGGCTGGCTGCTGCTCCTCCACCCAACCATCAGCTGCTGGACGCTGGCTGCAGCTCCTCCACCCCACCATCAGCTGCTGGACGCTGGCTGCAGCTCCTCCACCCCGCCATCAGCTGCTGGAGGCTGCCTGCAGCTCCTGCACCCCGCCATCAGCTGCTGGAGGCTGCCTGCAGCTCCTGCACCCCGCCATCACCAGCTGGAGGCTGGCTTCTGCTCCTCCACCCCGCCATCAGCTGATGGAGGCTGCCTGCTTCTCCACCCCGCCATCACTAGCTGGAGGCTGGCTGCTGGAGGCTGGCTGCTGCTCCTCCACCCAACCATCAGCTGCTGGACGCTGGCTGCAGCTCCTCCACCCCACCATCAGCTGCTGGACGCTGGCTGCAGCTCCTGCACCCCGCCATCAGCTGCTGGAGGCTGGCTTCTGCTCCTCCACCCCGCCATCAGCTGCTGGAGGCTGCCTGCTGCTCCTGCACCCCGCCATCAGCTGCTGGAGGCTGGCTGCTGCTCCTGCACCCCGCCATCAGCTGCTGGAGGCTGGCTGCTGGAGGCTGGCTGCAGCTCCTCCACCCCACCATCAGCTGCTGGACGCTGGCTGCAGCTCCTCCACCCCACCATCAGCTGCTGGACGCTGGCTGCAGCTCCTGCACCCCGCCATCAGCTGCTGGAGGCTGGCTTCTGCTCCTCCACCCCGCCATCAGCTGACGGAGGCTGCCTGCTTCTCCACCCCGCCATCACTAGCTGGAGGCTGGCTGCTGGAGGCTGGCTGCAGCTCCTCCACCCCACCATCAGCTGCTGGACGCTGGCTGCAGCTCCTGCACCCCGCCATCAGCTGCTGGAGGCTGGCTTCTGCTCCTCCACCCCGCCATCAGCTGACGGAGGCTGCCTGCTTCTCCACCCCGCCATCACTAGCTGGAGGCTGGCTGCTGGAGGCTGGCTGCAGCTCCTCCACCCCGCCATCAGCTGCTGGAGGCTGGCTGCTGCTCCTGCACCCCGCCATCAGCTGCTGGACGCTGGCTGCAGCTCCTCCACCCCGCCATCACCAGCTGGAGGCTGCCTGCTGCTCTTCCACCCCGCCATCAGCTGATGGACGCTGGCTGCAGCTCCTCCACCCCGCCATCAGCTGCTGGAGGCTGGCTGGCCGCTGGAGGCTGGCTGCTGCTCCCACACACCGCCATCAGCTGCTGGAGGCTGGCTGGCTGCTGGAGGCTGGCTGCTGCTGCTCCTCCTCCCCGCCATCACCAGCTGGAGGCTGGCTGCTGCTCCTACACCCCGCCATCAGCTGATGGAGGCTGCCTGCTCCTCCGCCCCGCCATCACCAGCTGGAGGCTGGCTGCTGGAGGCTGGCTGCAGCTCCTTCACCCCGCCATCACCAGCTGGAGGCTGGCTTCTGCTCCTGCACCCCGCCATCAGCTGCTGGAGGCTGGCTTCTGCTCCTCCACCCCGCCACCAGCTGCTGGAGGCTGGCTGCTGCTCCTGCACCCCGCCAGCAGCTGCTGGAGGCTGGCTGCTGCTCCTCCACCACCCAACCATCAGCTGCTGGACGCTGGCTGCAGCTCCTCCACCCCGCCATCAGCTGCTGGTGGCTGGCTGCTGCTCCTGCACCCCGCCATCAGCTGCTGGTGGCTGGCTGCAGCTCCTTCACCCCGCCATCACCAGCTGGAGGCTGGCTGCTGCTCCTGCACCCCGCCATCAGCTGCTGGAGGCTGGCT
>NW_027223238.1:0-12500 GCF_043380555.1 Nothobranchius furzeri | reverse complement strand
GGTGGGAAGACATCTGCCAGTTCGCCCCTTACCCATCTCTGGTTCGACGATGAGCTTCCCTACTAACCCGAGCATGGTCATCGCTCGCACCTTCCAAAACCTCCAGGGGCGCAGGCACTTTTCGTTTACTTACCATAAGGCGGATCTCCTCAAGCCTTAAGCAACTAGCGCAGGCTCTCGGCAGCACTTTGAAAATTTTTCAGCCGAAATCTCGAACGTCTGGTAATCCCAAGGGGGGACTTTGAAATTTTTTCTGCACTCATGGTCATCCGACAGAGGGACTTTGAAAATTTTCCTGCACTCATGGTCATCCTACGAGGACACTTTGAAAATAAACACGACACTCTGGTCATCCTGTGGAGAGAGGACAAGAGGGTGGATCACGGTGGGACTGCCGTGACCCTAAGCTACTATTGAGGCATCAACCTGGGATGAGCTGGGGTCTGACATCCCCCTGTTGCCATGGAGGTCTAAAGGATGACCATTAGTTGTGGTTCTCGCCCCGGGACTTGGGTCAGAGTACAGCCGAAGTGGAGCACTTGTGTCGGACTAGGGAGGCTGTGCCGTGCCCCCTGGAGGTCTAAAGGATGACCAGTAGTTGTGGTTCTCGCCCCGGGACTTGGGTCAGAGTATAGCCCAAGTGGAGCACTTGTGTCGGCCTAGGGAGGCTGTGCCGGGCCCCCTGGAGGTCTAAAGGATGACCATGAGGTCAAAAGGATGACCAGTAGTTGTGGTTCTCGCCCCGGGACTTGGGTCAGAGTATAGCCCAAGTGGAGCACTTGTGTCGGACTAGGGAGGCTGTGCCGTGCCCCCTGGAGGTCTAAAGGATGACCAGTAGTTGTGGTTCTCGCCCCGGGACTTGGGTCAGAGTATAGCCCAAGTGGAGCACTTGTGTCGGACTAGGGAGGCTGTGCCGTGCCCCCTGGAGGTCTAAAGGATGACCAGTAGTTGTGGTTCTCGCCCCGGGACTTGGGTCATAGTATAGCCCAAGTGGAGCACTTGGGTCGGACTAGGGAGGCTGTGTCGTGCCCCCTGGAGGTCTAAAGGATGACCAGTAGTTGTGGTTCTCGCCCCGGGACTTGGGTCAGAGAATAGCCCAAGTGGGACACTTGTGTCGGACTAGGGAGGCTCTGCCGTGCCCCCTGGAGGTCTAAAGGATGACCAGTAGTTGTGGTTCTCGCCCCGGGACTTGGGTCAGAGTATAGCCCAAGTGGAGCACTTGTGTCGGACTAGGGAGGCTGTGCCGTGCCCCCTGGAGGTCTAAAGGATGACCATTAGTTGTGGTTCTCGCCCCGGGACTTGGGTCAGAGTACAGCCCAAGTGGAGCACTTGCGTCGGACTAGGGAGGCTGTGCCGGGCCCCCTGGAGGTCTAAAGGATGACCAGTAGTTGTGGTTCTCGCCCCGGGCCGTGGGTCTGAGTATGGCCCAAGTGGGACACTTGTGTCGGACTAGGGAGGCTCTGCCGTGCCCCCTTGAGGTCTAAAGGATGACCAGTAGTTGTGGTTCTCGCCCCGGGACTTGGGTCATAGTATAGCCCAAGTGGGACACTTGTGTCGGACTAGGGAGGCTCTGCCGTGCCCCCTTGAGGTCTAAAGGATGACCATGAGGTCAAAAGGATGACCAGTAGTTGTGGTTCTCGCCCCGGGACTTGGGTCAGAGTATGGCCCAAGTGGTGCACTTGTGTCGGTCTAGGGAGGCTGTGCCGGTCCCCCTGGAGGTCTAAAGGATGACCAGTAGTTGTGGTTCTCGCCCCGGGACTTGGGTCAGAGTATAGCCCAAGTGGAGCACTTGTGTCGGACTAGGGAGGCTGTGCCGGGCCCCCTGGAGGTCTAAAGGATGACCAGTAGTTGTGGTTCTCACCCCGGGTCGTGGGTCCGAGTCTGGCCCGAGTAGAGCACTTTGGTCGGCTACCGGGGGGTGTGCCGTGCCCCCTGGAGGTCTAAAGGATGACCAGTAGTTGTGGTTCTCGCCCCGGGACTTGGGTCAGAGTATAGCCCAAGTGGAGCACTTGTGTCGGCCTAGGGAGGCTGTGCCGGGCCCCCTGGAGATCTAAAGGATGACCATGAGGTCAAAAGGATGACCAGTAGTTGTGGTTCTCGCCCCGGGACTTGGGTCAGAGTATAGCCCAAGTGGAGCACTTGTGTCGGCCTAGGGAGGCTGTGCCGGGCCCCCTGGAGGTCTAAAGGATGACCAGTAGTTGTGGTTCTCGCACCGGGACTTGGGTCAGAGTACAGCCCAAGTGGAGCACTTGTGTCGGTCTAGGGAGGCTGTGCCGGGCCCCCTGGAGGTCTAAAGGATGACCATGAGGTCAAAAGGATGACCAGTAGTTGTGGTTCTCGCCCCGGGACTTGGGTCAGAGTATAGCCCAAGTGGAGCACTTGTGTCGGACTAGGGAGGCTGTGCCGTGCCCCCTGGAGGTCTAAAGGATGACCAGTAGTTGTGGTTCTCGCCCCGGGACTTGGGTCAGAGTATAGCCCAAGTGGAGCACTTGTGTCGGCCTAGGGAGGCTGTGCCGGGCCCCCTGGAGGTCTAAAGGATGACCATGAGGTCAAAAGGATGACCAGTAGTTGTGGTTCTCGCCCCGGGACTTGGGTCAGAGTATAGCCCAAGTGGAGCACTTGTGTCGGACTAGGGAGGCTGTGCCGTGCCCCCTGGAGGTCTAAAGGATGACCAGTAGTTGTGGTTCTCGCCCCGGGACTTGGGTCAGAGTATAGCCCAAGTGGAGCACTTGTGTCGGACTAGGGAGGCTGTGCCGTGCCCCCTGGAGGTCTAAAGGATGACCAGTAGTTGTGGTTCTCGCCCCGGGACTTGGGTCATAGTATAGCCCAAGTGGAGCACTTGGGTCGGACTAGGGAGGCTGTGTCGTGCCCCCTGGAGGTCTAAAGGATGACCAGTAGTTGTGGTTCTCGCCCCGGGACTTGGGTCAGAGAATAGCCCAAGTGGGACACTTGTGTCGGACTAGGGAGGCTCTGCCGTGCCCCCTGGAGGTCTAAAGGATGACCAGTAGTTGTGGTTCTCGCCCCGGGACTTGGGTCAGAGTATAGCCCAAGTGGAGCACTTGTGTCGGACTAGGGAGGCTGTGCCGTGCCCCCTGGAGGTCTAAAGGATGACCATTAGTTGTGGTTCTCGCCCCGGGACTTGGGTCAGAGTACAGCCCAAGTGGAGCACTTGCGTCGGACTAGGGAGGCTGTGCCGGGCCCCCTGGAGGTCTAAAGGATGACCAGTAGTTGTGGTTCTCGCCCCGGGCCGTGGGTCTGAGTATGGCCCAAGTGGGACACTTGTGTCGGACTAGGGAGGCTCTGCCGTGCCCCCTTGAGGTCTAAAGGATGACCAGTAGTTGTGGTTCTCGCCCCGGGACTTGGGTCATAGTATAGCCCAAGTGGGACACTTGTGTCGGACTAGGGAGGCTCTGCCGTGCCCCCTTGAGGTCTAAAGGATGACCATGAGGTCAAAAGGATGACCAGTAGTTGTGGTTCTCGCCCCGGGACTTGGGTCAGAGTATGGCCCAAGTGGTGCACTTGTGTCGGTCTAGGGAGGCTGTGCCGGTCCCCCTGGAGGTCTAAAGGATGACCAGTAGTTGTGGTTCTCGCCCCGGGACTTGGGTCAGAGTATAGCCCAAGTGGAGCACTTGTGTCGGACTAGGGAGGCTGTGCCGGGCCCCCTGGAGGTCTAAAGGATGACCAGTAGTTGTGGTTCTCACCCCGGGTCGTGGGTCCGAGTCTGGCCCGAGTAGAGCACTTTGGTCGGCTACCGGGGGGTGTGCCGTGCCCCCTGGAGGTCTAAAGGATGACCAGTAGTTGTGGTTCTCGCCCCGGGACTTGGGTCAGAGTATAGCCCAAGTGGAGCACTTGTGTCGGCCTAGGGAGGCTGTGCCGGGCCCCCTGGAGATCTAAAGGATGACCATGAGGTCAAAAGGATGACCAGTAGTTGTGGTTCTCGCCCCGGGACTTGGGTCAGAGTATAGCCCAAGTGGAGCACTTGTGTCGGCCTAGGGAGGCTGTGCCGGGCCCCCTGGAGGTCTAAAGGATGACCAGTAGTTGTGGTTCTCGCACCGGGACTTGGGTCAGAGTACAGCCCAAGTGGAGCACTTGTGTCGGTCTAGGGAGGCTGTGCCGGGCCCCCTGGAGGTCTAAAGGATGACCAGTAGTTGTGGTTCTCGCCCCGGGCCGTGGGTCTGAGTATGGCCCAAGTGGGGCACTTGCGTCGGACTGGGGAGGCTCTGCCGCGCCCCCTGGAGGTCAAAAGGATGACCAGTAGTTGTGGTTCTCACCCCGGGTCGTGGGTCCGAGTCTGGCCCGAGTAGAGCACTTTGGTCGGCTACCGGGGGGTGTGCCGTGCCCCCTGGAGCCATGGGAGTGAGCTCCAGCAGACTGGTATTTTTCGGAGAACCAGGCCCACACTCCTCAGACTTTGTGCCCAGGGACAGGCCACCAAAATCGGCCGCGGCTCGTGCACTTTGCCCCTGCGTTTCTCCCAGAACCAGAGCCGGAAAAATCCCAAAATTGATGCCCAGAGATAGTCGACTCTGCCTGGAATAGATTGCCACCCAAACCCGCCAACTCACGCTGGTTTTCCGATGGCCTCACCTACTAACCCGAGCATGGTCATCGCTCGCACCTTCCAAAACCTCCAGGGGCGCAGGCACTTTTCATTTACTGGCCATAAGGCCGACCGCCTTAAGCGTTAAGCGATAAGCGAAAGGCTTAGTTTGGACTTAGTTTTTGGAGCGACGAGGTCGCCGTTTTGTCAATTCTGAACCGATTTTCACGCGGTTTTCGACTGCCTGCGCCTGGGGAGCCGCCCAGAAGCCCCAGGCAGTGTTCTGGGTGGACTTCCGGACCGGTCCGGACCCGGTACCGGCCGGGGGAACCGCACCACGCCTCTCGGGCGTTTCTACACCGATTTTCGCGGGGTTTTCGACTGCATAGACGGGGCCACCTGCTGCAGGGCCCGAGGGAGGGCCTTACTGAGCTGGGTCCGACGCAGGGCCCGGTTCCTGGAGCCCGCTGGGGGGGGGGGGGTTCTCTAAGGCTCACGGCGGGCTGCTGAGGGGCCGGATCGGATGCAGACAGGCGCTCCTCTGCCCAGGTCTTTGCTCCCCTGCCCCACTAGGAATGGAAGACACACTGCCAACAGCTTCTGGAGGGTGATGGGCCCTGCTGCAGACCAGGTCCGACCCAGGTTTCAGCTATCCCACCCCGCAGGGACTTAAAGACACACTGCCATCAGCTTCTGGAGGCTGCTGAGCTCTACTATAGAGCAGGTCCGACCCAGGTTTCAGCTCCTGCAGCCCACTAGGACTTAAACACACACTGCCATCAGCGTCTGGATGGTGATGGGCCCTGCTGCAGACCAGGTCCGACCCAGGTTTCAGCTATCCCACCCCGCAGGGACTTAAAGACACACTGCCATCAGCTTCTGGAGGCTGCTGAGCTCTACTATAGAGCAGGTCCGACCCAGGTTTCAGCTCCTGCAGCCCACTAGGACTTAAACACACACTGCCATCAGCGTCTGGATGGTGATGGGCCCTGCTGCAGACCAGGTCCGACCCAGGTATCAGCTCCTGCACCCCGCAGGGAATTGAAGACACACTGCCATCAGCTTCTGGAGGCTGCTGAGCTCTGCTATAGACCAGGTCCGACCCAGGTTTCAGCTCCTGCACCCCGCAGGGAACTAAACACACACTGCCATCTGCAACTGGAGGCTGCTGAGCCCTGCTGCAGACCAGGTCCGACCCAGGTTATGGCTCTCCCACCCCCCTGGGACTTAAACACACACAGCCATCAGCTTCTGGATGGTGATGGGCCCTGCTGCAGACCAGGTCCGACCCAGGTTTCAGCTCCTCAACCCCGCAGGGACTTAAACCCACACCGCCATCAGCTTCTGGAGGGTGATGGGCCCTGCTGCGGGCCAGGTCCGACCCAGGTTTCAGCTCTCCCACCCCGCAGGGACTTAAACACACACAGCCATCAGCTTCTGGGGGCTGCTGAGCCCTGCTGCAGACCAGGTCCGACCCAGGTTTCAGCTCTCCCACCCCGCAGGGTCTTTAACACACACACTGCCATCAGCTGCTGGAGGCTGCTGAGCTCCGCTATAGACCAGGTCCGACCCAGGTTTCTGCTCCTGCACCCCGCAGGGAATGAAAGACACACTGCCATCAGCTTCTGGAGGCTGCTGAGCCCTGCTGCAGACCAGGTCCGACCCAGGTATCGGCTCTCCAACCAGGCAGAGACTTAAACACACACACACACACACACACTGCCATCAGCTTCTGGGGGCTGCTGAGCTCTGCTGTAGACCGGGTCCGACCCAGGTTTCTGCTCCTCCACCCCGCAGGGACTTAAACACACACTGCCACCAGCTTCTGGAGGGTGATGGGCCCTGCTTTAGACCAGGTCTGACCCGGGATATAGCTCTCCCACCCCGCAGGGACTTAAACACTCACTGCCATCAGCTGCTGGAGGCTGCCGAGCTCTGCTGCAGACCAGGTCCCACCCAGGTTTCTGCTCCTGCACCCCGCAGGGACTTAAACACACACTGCCACCAGCTTCTGGAGGGTGATGGGCCCTGCTGTGGACCAGGTCCGACCCGGATATCAGCTCTCCCACCAGGCAGGGACTTAAACACACACTGCAATCAGCTGCTGGAGGCTGCTGAGCTCTACTATAGACCAGGTCCGACCCAGGTTTCAGCTCTCCCACCAGGCAGTGACTTAAAGACACACTGCCATCAGCTGCTGGAGGCTGCTGAGCTCTTCTATAGACCAGGTCCGACCCAGGTTTCAGCTCTCACACCAGGCAGGGACTTAAACACACACTGCCATCAGCTGCTGGAGGCTGCTGAGCTCTGCTATAGACCAGGTCCGACCCAGGTTTCAGCTCTCCCACCAGGCAGGGACTTAAAGACACACTGCCATCAGCTGCTGGAGGCTGCCGAGCCCTGCTGCAGACCATGTCCGACCCAGGTTTCAGCTCTCCCACCAGGCAGGGACTTAGAGGCACGCTGCCATCAGCTTCTGGAGGCTGCTGAGCTCTGCCATAGACCAGGTCCGACCGAGGTTTCAGCTCTCCCACCCCGCAGGGACTTAAACACACACTGCCATCAGCTGCTGGAGGCTGCTGAGCTCTGCTATAGACCAGGTCCGACCCGGGATATAGCTCTCCCACCCCGCAGGGACTTAAACACACACTGCCATCAGCTGCTGGAGGCTGCTGAGCTCTTCTATAGACCAGGTCCGACCCAGGTTTCAGCTCTCCCACCCCGCAGGGACTTGAACACACACTGCCATCAGCTTCTGGAGGCTGCTGAGCTCTGCTATAGACCAGGTCCGACCCAGGTTTCTGCTCCTCCACCCCGCAGGGAATTAAAGACACACTGCCATCAGCTTCTGGATGGTGATGGGCCCTGCTGCAGACCAAGTCCGACCCGGGTTACAGCTCTCCCACCAGGCAGGGAATTAAACACACACTGCCATCAGCTGCTGGAGGCTGCTGAGCTCCGCTATAGACCAGGTCCGACCCGGGTTCCTGCTCCTGCACCCCGCAGGGACCAAAACACACACACTGCCATCAGCTTCTGGAGGCTGCTGAGCTCTTCTATAGACCAGGTCCGACCCAGGTTTCAGCTCTCCCACCAGGCAGGGACTTAAACACACACTGCCATCACCTTCTGCTGGCTGCTGAGCTCTGCTGCAGACCAGGTCCGACCCAGGTTTCAGCTCCTGCACCCCGCAGGGAACTAAACACACACTGCCGTCACCTTCTGCTGGCTGCTGAGCCCTGCTGCAGACCAGGTCCGACCCAGGTTTCAGCTCCTGCACCCCGCAGTGGATTAAAGACACACTGCCATCAGGTTCTGGAGGCTGCTGAGCTCTGCTGCAGACCAGGTCCGACCCAGGTTATGGCTCTCCCACCCCGCAGGGACTTAAACACACACCGCCGTCAGCTTCTGGATGGTGATGGGCCCTGCTGCAGACCAGGTCCGACCCACGTTTCAGCTCTCCCACCCCGCAGGGGATGAAACACACACTGCCATCAGCTTCTGGAGGCTGCTGAGCTCTGCTAAAGACCAGGTCCGACCCAGCTTTCAGCTCTCCCACCAGGCAGGGAGTTAAAGACACACTGTCATCGGCTTCTGGAGGGTGCTGAGCCCTGCTGCACACCAAGTCTGACCCAGGTTTCAGCTCATCCACCCCGCAGGGACCTAAACACACACTGCCATCAGCTTCTGAGTGGTAATGGGCCCTGCTGCAGACCAGGTCCGACCCAGGTTTCAGCTCCTCCACCCCGCCATCACCAGCTGGAGGCTGGCTGCTGCTCCTGCACCCTGCCATCAGCTGCTGGAGGCTTCTGTTCCTCCACCCCGCCATCAGCAGCTGGAGGCTGGCTGCTGGAGGCTGGCTGCTGCTCCTCCACCCCGCCATCACCAGCTGGAGGCTGGTTGCAGCTCCTGCACCCCGCCATCAGCTGCTGGAGGCTGCCTGCAGCCCCTGCACCCCGCCATCAGCTGCTGGAGGCTGGCTGCAGCTCCTGCACACCGCCATCAGCTGCTGGAGGCTGCCTGCAGCTCCTGCACCCCGCCATCAGCTGCTGGAGGCTGGCTGCTGCTCCTGCACCCCGCCAGCAGCTGCTGGAGGCTGGCTGCTGCTCCTCCACCCAACCATCAGCTGCTGGACGCTGGCTGCTGCTCCTGCACCCCGCCATCAGCTGCTGGAGGCTGGCTGCTGCTCCTCCACCACCCAACCATCAGCTGCTGGACGCTGGCTGCAGCTCCTCCACCCCGCCATCAGCTGCTGGTGGCTGGCTGCAGCTCCTTCACCCCGCCATCAGCTGCTGGTGGCTGGCTGCAGCTCCTTCACCCCGCCATCACCAGCTGGAGGCTGGCTGCTGCTCCTGCACCCCGCCATCAGCTGCTGGAGGCTGCCTGCAGCTCCTGCGCCCCGCCATCAGCTGCTGGAGGCTGGCTGCTGCTCCTGCACCCTGCCATCAGCTGTTCGAGGCTGGCTGCAGCTCCTCCACCCCACCATCACCAGCTGGAGGCTGGTTGCAGCTCCTGCACCCCGTCATCAGCAGCTGGAGGCTGCCTGCTGCTCCTGCACCCCGCCATCAGCTGCTGGAGGCTGCCTGCAGCTCCTGCACCCCGCCATCATTTGCTGGAGGCTGGCTGCAGCTCCTGCAACCCGCCATCAGCTGCTGGAGGCTGGCTGCTGCTCCTCCACCCCACCATGACCTGCTGGAGGCTGGCTGCAGCTCCTTCACACCGCCATCAGCTGATGGATGCTGGCTGAACGCTGGAGGCTGGCTGCTGCTCCCACACACCGCCATCAGCTCCTGGAGGCTGGCTGGCTGCTGGAGGCTGTCTGCTGCTGCTCCTCCACCCCGCCATCACCAGCTGGAGGCTGGCTGCTGGAGGCTGGCTGCAGCTCCTGCACCCCACCATCAGCTGCTGGAGGCTGGCTTCTGCTCCTCCACCCCGCCATCAGCTGCTGGGGGCTGGCTGCTGGAGGCTGGCTGCAGCTCCTCCACCCCGCCATCACCAGCTGGAGGCTGGTTGCAGCTCCTGCACCCCGCCATCAGCTGCTGGAGGCTGCCTGCTGCTCCTGCACCCCGCCATCAGCTGCTGGAGGCTGCCTGCACCTCCTGCACCCCGCCATCAGCTGCTGGAGGCTGGCTTCTGCTCCTCCACCCCGCCATCAGCTGATGGAGGCTGCCTGCTTCTCCACCCCGCCATCACTAGCTGGAGGCTGGCTGCTGGAGGCTGGCTGCAGCTCCTCCACCCCGCCATCAGCTGCTGGAGGCTGCCTGCAGCTCCTGCACCCCGCCATCACCAGCTGGAGGCTGGCTTCTGCTCCTCCACCCCGCCATCAGCTGATGGAGGCTGCCTGCTTCTCCACCCCGCCATCACTAGCTGGAGGCTGGCTGCTGGAGGCTGGCTGCAGCTCCTCCACCCCGCCATCAGCTGCTGGAGGCTGGCTGCTGCTCCTGCACCCCGCCATCAGCTGCTGGAGGCTGGCTGCTGCTCCTCCACCCAACCATCAGCTGCTGGACGCTGGCTGCAGCTCCTCCACCCCACCATCAGCTGCTGGACGCTGGCTGCAGCTCCTCCACCCCGCCATCAGCTGCTGGAGGCTGCCTGCAGCTCCTGCACCCCGCCATCAGCTGCTGGAGGCTGCCTGCAGCTCCTGCACCCCGCCATCACCAGCTGGAGGCTGGCTTCTGCTCCTCCACCCCGCCATCAGCTGATGGAGGCTGCCTGCTTCTCCACCCCGCCATCACTAGCTGGAGGCTGGCTGCTGGAGGCTGGCTGCTGCTCCTCCACCCAACCATCAGCTGCTGGACGCTGGCTGCAGCTCCTCCACCCCACCATCAGCTGCTGGACGCTGGCTGCAGCTCCTGCACCCCGCCATCAGCTGCTGGAGGCTGGCTTCTGCTCCTCCACCCCGCCATCAGCTGCTGGAGGCTGCCTGCTGCTCCTGCACCCCGCCATCAGCTGCTGGAGGCTGGCTGCTGCTCCTGCACCCCGCCATCAGCTGCTGGAGGCTGGCTGCTGGAGGCTGGCTGCAGCTCCTCCACCCCACCATCAGCTGCTGGACGCTGGCTGCAGCTCCTCCACCCCACCATCAGCTGCTGGACGCTGGCTGCAGCTCCTGCACCCCGCCATCAGCTGCTGGAGGCTGGCTTCTGCTCCTCCACCCCGCCATCAGCTGACGGAGGCTGCCTGCTTCTCCACCCCGCCATCACTAGCTGGAGGCTGGCTGCTGGAGGCTGGCTGCAGCTCCTCCACCCCACCATCAGCTGCTGGACGCTGGCTGCAGCTCCTGCACCCCGCCATCAGCTGCTGGAGGCTGGCTTCTGCTCCTCCACCCCGCCATCAGCTGACGGAGGCTGCCTGCTTCTCCACCCCGCCATCACTAGCTGGAGGCTGGCTGCTGGAGGCTGGCTGCAGCTCCTCCACCCCGCCATCAGCTGCTGGAGGCTGGCTGCTGCTCCTGCACCCCGCCATCAGCTGCTGGACGCTGGCTGCAGCTCCTCCACCCCGCCATCACCAGCTGGAGGCTGCCTGCTGCTCTTCCACCCCGCCATCAGCTGATGGACGCTGGCTGCAGCTCCTCCACCCCGCCATCAGCTGCTGGAGGCTGGCTGGCCGCTGGAGGCTGGCTGCTGCTCCCACACACCGCCATCAGCTGCTGGAGGCTGGCTGGCTGCTGGAGGCTGGCTGCTGCTGCTCCTCCTCCCCGCCATCACCAGCTGGAGGCTGGCTGCTGCTCCTACACCCCGCCATCAGCTGATGGAGGCTGCCTGCTCCTCCGCCCCGCCATCACCAGCTGGAGGCTGGCTGCTGGAGGCTGGCTGCAGCTCCTTCACCCCGCCATCACCAGCTGGAGGCTGGCTTCTGCTCCTGCACCCCGCCATCAGCTGCTGGAGGCTGGCTTCTGCTCCTCCACCCCGCCACCAGCTGCTGGAGGCTGGCTGCTGCTCCTGCACCCCGCCAGCAGCTGCTGGAGGCTGGCTGCTGCTCCTCCACCACCCAACCATCAGCTGCTGGACGCTGGCTGCAGCTCCTCCACCCCGCCATCAGCTGCTGGTGGCTGGCTGCTGCTCCTGCACCCCGCCATCAGCTGCTGGTGGCTGGCTGCAGCTCCTTCACCCCGCCATCACCAGCTGGAGGCTGGCTGCTGCTCCTGCACCCCGCCATCAGCTGCTGGAGGCTGGCTGCAGCTCCTCCACCCCACCATCAGCCGTTGGAGGCTGGCTGCTGCTCCTCCACCCTGACATCACCAGCTGGAGGCTTCTGTTCCTCCACCCCACCATCAGCAGCTGGAGGCTGGCTGCTTGAGGCTGGCTGCTGCTCCCCCACCCCGCCATCACCTGCTGGAGGCTTCTGCTCAGCCACACCGCCACCAGCTGCCTGTGGTGAACCGCTGACGACCAGCCCAGGCCCACGTCTCACCTCTCCCTGCCCGCCCTGGATGCACAACCACCCACCCAGGCTCAAGTTTCCCCCTGCCCGCTGCACGTCCAGCCGGCCTCTGCCCTGTCCCCTCTCTCACCAGCATCACATCCAGGCTCATCAGGCATCCCCATGCCCGCAGCCTTCTCCCACCCACACTCAACACCACCGAACCCAGGATCAGGCTCCACCATCCCCGAAGACTTCTCCCACCCTCACTCAACACCATCACACCCAGCATCAGGCTCCCCCAGCCCCGCAGCCTTCTCCCACCCACACTCAACACCATCGCACCCAGGATCAGGCTCCCCCATCCCCGCAGCCTTCTCCCACCCACACAGCCTCTCCAACGCCATCCACACCTCCAGGACACCCACCCTCAGCATCACCACCACCCACCCCACAACACGCTCACCCTCACCCGGCTGACACCTGGGACAGACCCGGGGAATGGGCCATGGAGGAACCAGGCTCACCTCTCGAACCCTGCGGCCCACTATTAAGCACCCTCCCCTGGGTTAAAGACCCTAGTCCACGCCGGCTGGACCTA
>NW_027223237.1:17500-30000 GCF_043380555.1 Nothobranchius furzeri | reverse complement strand
AGCCTCCAGCTGGTGATGGCGGGGTGAAGGAGCTGCAGCCAGCCACCAGCAGCTGATGGCGGGGTGCAGGAGCAGCAGCCAGCCACCAGCAGCTGATGGCGGGGTGGAGGAGCTGCAGCCAGCGTCCAGCAGCTGATGGTTGGGTGGTGGAGGAGCAGCAGCCAGCCTCCAGCAGCTGCTGGCGGGGTGCAGGAGCAGCAGCCAGCCTCCAGCAGCTGGTGGCGGGGTGGAGGAGCAGAAGCCAGCCTCCAGCAGCTGATGGCGGGGTGCAGGAGCAGAAGCCAGCCTCCAGCTGGTGATGGCGGGGTGAAGGAGCTGCAGCCAGCCTCCAGCAGCCAGCCTCCAGCTGGTGATGGCGGGGCGGAGGAGCAGGCAGCCTCCATCAGCTGATGGCGGGGTGTAGGAGCAGCAGCCAGCCTCCAGCTGGTGATGGCGGGGAGGAGGAGCAGCAGCAGCCAGCCTCCAGCAGCCAGCCAGCCTCCAGCAGCTGATGGCGGTGTGTGGGAGCAGCAGCCAGCCTCCAGCGGCCAGCCAGCCTCCAGCAGCTGATGGCGGGGTGGAGGAGCTGCAGCCAGCGTCCATCAGCTGATGGCGGGGTGGAAGAGCAGCAGGCAGCCTCCAGCTGGTGATGGCGGGGTGGAGGAGCTGCAGCCAGCGTCCAGCAGCTGATGGCGGGGTGCAGGAGCAGCAGCCAGCCTCCAGCAGCTGATGGCGGGGTGGAGGAGCTGCAGCCAGCCTCCAGCAGCCAGCCTCCAGCTAGTGATGGCGGGGTGGAGAAGCAGGCAGCCTCCGTCAGCTGATGGCGGGGTGGAGGAGCAGAAGCCAGCCTCCAGCAGCTGATGGCGGGGTGCAGGAGCTGCAGCCAGCGTCCAGCAGCTGATGGTGGGGTGGAGGAGCTGCAGCCAGCCTCCAGCAGCCAGCCTCCAGCTAGTGATGGCGGGGTGGAGAAGCAGGCAGCCTCCGTCAGCTGATGGCGGGGTGGAGGAGCAGAAGCCAGCCTCCAGCAGCTGATGGCGGGGTGCAGGAGCTGCAGCCAGCGTCCAGCAGCTGATGGTGGGGTGGAGGAGCTGCAGCCAGCGTCCAGCAGCTGATGGTGGGGTGGAGGAGCTGCAGCCAGCCTCCAGCAGCCAGCCTCCAGCAGCTGATGGCGGGGTGCAGGAGCAGCAGCCAGCCTCCAGCAGCTGATGGCGGGGTGCAGGAGCAGCAGGCAGCCTCCAGCAGCTGATGGCGGGGTGGAGGAGCAGAAGCCAGCCTCCAGCAGCTGATGGCGGGGTGCAGGAGCTGCAGCCAGCGTCCAGCAGCTGATGGTGGGGTGGAGGAGCTGCAGCCAGCGTCCAGCAGCTGATGGTTGGGTGGAGGAGCAGCAGCCAGCCTCCAGCAGCCAGCCTCCAGCTAGTGATGGCGGGGTGGAGAAGCAGGCAGCCTCCATCAGCTGATGGCGGGGTGGAGGAGCAGAAGCCAGCCTCCAGCTGGTGATGGCGGGGTGCAGGAGCTGCAGGCAGCCTCCAGCAGCTGATGGCGGGGTGCAGGAGCTGCAGGCAGCCTCCAGCAGCTGATGGCGGGGTGGAGGAGCTGCAGCCAGCGTCCAGCAGCTGATGGTGGGGTGGAGGAGCTGCAGCCAGCGTCCAGCAGCTGATGGTTGGGTGGAGGAGCAGCAGCCAGCCTCCAGCAGCTGATGGCGGGGTGCAGGAGCAGCAGCCAGCCTCCAGCAGCTGATGGCGGGGTGGAGGAGCTGCAGCCAGCCTCCAGCAGCCAGCCTCCAGCTAGTGATGGCGGGGTGGAGAAGCAGGCAGCCTCCATCAGCTGATGGCGGGGTGGAGGAGCAGAAGCCAGCCTCCAGCTGGTGATGGCGGGGTGCAGGAGCTGCAGGCAGCCTCCAGCAGCTGATGGCGGGGTGGAGGAGCTGCAGCCAGCCTCCAGCAGCCAGCCTCCAGCTAGTGATGGCGGGGTGGAGAAGCAGGCAGCCTCCATCAGCTGATGGCGGGGTGGAGGAGCAGAAGCCAGCCTCCAGCAGCTGATGGCGGGGTGCAGGAGGTGCAGGCAGCCTCCAGCAGCTGATGGCGGGGTGCAGGAGCAGCAGGCAGCCTCCAGCAGCTGATGGCGGGGTGCAGGAGCTGCAACCAGCCTCCAGCTGGTGATGGCGGGGTGGAGGAGCTGCAGCCAGCCTCCAGCAGCCAGCCCCCAGCAGCTGATGGCGGGGTGGAGGAGCAGAAGCCAGCCTCCAGCAGCTGATGGTGGGGTGCAGGAGCTGCAGCCAGCCTCCAGCAGCCAGCCTCCAGCTGGTGATGGCGGGGTGGAGGAGCAGCAGCAGACAGCCTCCAGCAGCCAGCCAGCCTCCAGGAGCTGATGGCGGTGTGTGGGAGCAGCAGCCAGCCTCCAGCGTTCAGCCAGCATCCATCAGCTGATGGCGGTGTGAAGGAGCTGCAGCCAGCCTCCAGCAGGTCATGGTGGGGTGGAGGAGCAGCAGCCAGCCTCCAGCAGCTGATGGCGGGTTGCAGGAGCTGCAGCCAGCCTCCAGCAAATGATGGCGGGGTGCAGGAGCTGCAGGCAGCCTCCAGCAGCTGATGGCGGGGTGCAGGAGCAGCAGGCAGCCTCCAGCTGCTGATGACGGGGTGCAGGAGCTGCAACCAGCCTCCAGCTGGTGATGGTGGGGTGGAGGAGCTGCAGCCAGCCTCGAACAGCTGATGGCAGGGTGCAGGAGCAGCAGCCAGCCTCCAGCAGCTGATGGCGGGGCGCAGGAGCTGCAGGCAGCCTCCAGCAGCTGATGGCGGGGTGCAGGAGCAGCAGCCAGCCTCCAGCTGGTGATGGCGGGGTGAAGGAGCTGCAGCCAGCCACCAGCAGCTGATGGCGGGGTGCAGGAGCTGCAGGCAGCCTCCAGCAGCTGATGGCGGGGTGCAGGAGCTGCAGGCAGCCTCCAGCAGCTGATGGCGGGGTGGAGGAGCTGCAGCCAGCGTCCAGCAGCTGATGGTGGGGTGGAGGAGCTGCAGCCAGCGTCCAGCAGCTGATGGTTGGGTGGAGGAGCAGCAGCCAGCCTCCAGCAGCTGATGGCGGGGTGCAGGAGCAGCAGCCAGCCTCCAGCAGCTGATGGCGGGGTGGAGGAGCTGCAGCCAGCCTCCAGCAGCCAGCCTCCAGCTAGTGATGGCGGGGTGGAGAAGCAGGCAGCCTCCATCAGCTGATGGCGGGGTGGAGGAGCAGAAGCCAGCCTCCAGCTGGTGATGGCGGGGTGCAGGAGCTGCAGGCAGCCTCCAGCAGCTGATGGCGGGGTGGAGGAGCTGCAGCCAGCCTCCAGCAGCCAGCCTCCAGCTAGTGATGGCGGGGTGGAGAAGCAGGCAGCCTCCATCAGCTGATGGCGGGGTGGAGGAGCAGAAGCCAGCCTCCAGCAGCTGATGGCGGGGTGCAGGAGGTGCAGGCAGCCTCCAGCAGCTGATGGCGGGGTGCAGGAGCAGCAGGCAGCCTCCAGCAGCTGATGGCGGGGTGCAGGAGCTGCAACCAGCCTCCAGCTGGTGATGGCGGGGTGGAGGAGCTGCAGCCAGCCTCCAGCAGCCAGCCCCCAGCAGCTGATGGCGGGGTGGAGGAGCAGAAGCCAGCCTCCAGCAGCTGATGGTGGGGTGCAGGAGCTGCAGCCAGCCTCCAGCAGCCAGCCTCCAGCTGGTGATGGCGGGGTGGAGGAGCAGCAGCAGACAGCCTCCAGCAGCCAGCCAGCCTCCAGGAGCTGATGGCGGTGTGTGGGAGCAGCAGCCAGCCTCCAGCGTTCAGCCAGCATCCATCAGCTGATGGCGGTGTGAAGGAGCTGCAGCCAGCCTCCAGCAGGTCATGGTGGGGTGGAGGAGCAGCAGCCAGCCTCCAGCAGCTGATGGCGGGTTGCAGGAGCTGCAGCCAGCCTCCAGCAAATGATGGCGGGGTGCAGGAGCTGCAGGCAGCCTCCAGCAGCTGATGGCGGGGTGCAGGAGCAGCAGGCAGCCTCCAGCTGCTGATGACGGGGTGCAGGAGCTGCAACCAGCCTCCAGCTGGTGATGGTGGGGTGGAGGAGCTGCAGCCAGCCTCGAACAGCTGATGGCAGGGTGCAGGAGCAGCAGCCAGCCTCCAGCAGCTGATGGCGGGGCGCAGGAGCTGCAGGCAGCCTCCAGCAGCTGATGGCGGGGTGCAGGAGCAGCAGCCAGCCTCCAGCTGGTGATGGCGGGGTGAAGGAGCTGCAGCCAGCCACCAGCAGCTGATGGCGGGGTGAAGGAGCTGCAGCCAGCCACCAGCAGCTGATGGCGGGGTGGAGGAGCTGCAGCCAGCGTCCAGCAGCTGATGGTTGGGTGGTGGAGGAGCAGCAGCCAGCCTCCAGCAGCTGATGGCGGGGTGCAGGAGCAGCAGCCAGCGTCCAGCAGCTGATGGTTGGGTGGAGGAGCAGCAGCCAGCCTCCAGCAGCTGCTGGCGGGGTGCAGGAGCAGCAGCCAGCCTCCAGCAGCTGATGGCGGGGTGCAGGAGCTGCAGGCAGCCTCCAGCAGCTGATGGCGGTGTGCAGGAGCTGCAGCCAGCCTCCAGCAGCTGATGGCGGGGTGCAGGGGCTGCAGGCAGCCTCCAGCAGCTGATGGCGGGGTGCAGGAGCTGCAACCAGCCTCCAGCTGGTGATGGCGGGGTGGAGGAGCAGCAGCCAGCCTCCAGCAGCCAGCCTCCAGCTGCTGATGGCGGGGTGGAGGAACAGAAGCCTCCAGCAGCTGATGGCAGGGTGCAGGAGCAGCAGCCAGCCTCCAGCTGGTGATGGCGGGGTGGAGGAGCTGAAACCTGGGTCGGACCTGGTCTGCAGCAGGGCCCATTACCACTCAGAAGCTGATGGCAGTGTGTGTTTAGGTCCCTGCGGGGTGGATGAGCTGAAACCTGGGTCAGACTTGGTGTGCAGCAGGGCTCAGCACCCTCCAGAAGCCGATGACAGTGTGTCTTTAACTCCCTGCCTGGTGGGAGAGCTGAAAGCTGGGTCGGACCTGGTCTTTAGCAGAGCTCAGCAGCCTCCAGAAGCTGATGGCAGTGTGTGTTTCATCCCCTGCGGGGTGGGAGAGCTGAAACGTGGGTCGGACCTGGTCTGCAGCAGGGCCCATCACCATCCAGAAGCTGACGGCGGTGTGTGTTTAAGTCCCTGCGGGGTGGGAGAGCCATAACCTGGGTCGGACCTGGTCTGCAGCAGAGCTCAGCAGCCTCCAGAACCTGATGGCAGTGTGTCTTTAATCCACTGCGGGGTGCAGGAGCTGAAACCTGGGTCGGACCTGGTCTGCAGCAGGGCTCAGCAGCCAGCAGAAGGTGACGGCAGTGTGTGTTTAGTTCCCTGCGGGGTGCAGGAGCTGAAACCTGGGTCGGACCTGGTCTGCAGCAGAGCTCAGCAGCCAGCAGAAGGTGATGGCAGTGTGTGTTTAAGTCCCTGCCTGGTGGGAGAGCTGAAACCTGGGTCGGACCTGGTCTATAGAAGAGCTCAGCAGCCTCCAGAAGCTGATGGCAGTGTGTGTGTTTTGGTCCCTGCGGGGTGCAGGAGCAGGAACCCGGGTCGGACCTGGTCTATAGCGGAGCTCAGCAGCCTCCAGCAGCTGATGGCAGTGTGTGTTTAATTCCCTGCCTGGTGGGAGAGCTGTAACCCGGGTCGGACTTGGTCTGCAGCAGGGCCCATCACCATCCAGAAGCTGATGGCAGTGTGTCTTTAATTCCCTGCGGGGTGGAGGAGCAGAAACCTGGGTCGGACCTGGTCTATAGCAGAGCTCAGCAGCCTCCAGAAGCTGATGGCAGTGTGTGTTCAAGTCCCTGCGGGGTGGGAGAGCTGAAACCTGGGTCGGACCTGGTCTATAGAAGAGCTCAGCAGCCTCCAGCAGCTGATGGCAGTGTGTGTTTAAGTCCCTGCGGGGTGGGAGAGCTATATCCCGGGTCGGACCTGGTCTATAGCAGAGCTCAGCAGCCTCCAGCAGCTGATGGCAGTGTGTGTTTAAGTCCCTGCGGGGTGGGAGAGCTGAAACCTCGGTCGGACCTGGTCTATGGCAGAGCTCAGCAGCCTCCAGAAGCTGATGGCAGCGTGCCTCTAAGTCCCTGCCTGGTGGGAGAGCTGAAACCTGGGTCGGACATGGTCTGCAGCAGGGCTCGGCAGCCTCCAGCAGCTGATGGCAGTGTGTCTTTAAGTCCCTGCCTGGTGGGAGAGCTGAAACCTGGGTCGGACCTGGTCTATAGCAGAGCTCAGCAGCCTCCAGCAGCTGATGGCAGTGTGTGTTTAAGTCCCTGCCTGGTGTGAGAGCTGAAACCTGGGTCGGACCTGGTCTATAGAAGAGCTCAGCAGCCTCCAGCAGCTGATGGCAGTGTGTCTTTAAGTCACTGCCTGGTGGGAGAGCTGAAACCTGGGTCGGACCTGGTCTATAGTAGAGCTCAGCAGCCTCCAGCAGCTGATTGCAGTGTGTGTTTAAGTCCCTGCCTGGTGGGAGAGCTGATATCCGGGTCGGACCTGGTCCACAGCAGGGCCCATCACCCTCCAGAAGCTGGTGGCAGTGTGTGTTTAAGTCCCTGCGGGGTGCAGGAGCAGAAACCTGGGTGGGACCTGGTCTGCAGCAGAGCTCGGCAGCCTCCAGCAGCTGATGGCAGTGAGTGTTTAAGTCCCTGCGGGGTGGGAGAGCTATATCCCGGGTCAGACCTGGTCTAAAGCAGGGCCCATCACCCTCCAGAAGCTGGTGGCAGTGTGTGTTTAAGTCCCTGCGGGGTGGAGGAGCAGAAACCTGGGTCGGACCCGGTCTACAGCAGAGCTCAGCAGCCCCCAGAAGCTGATGGCAGTGTGTGTGTGTGTGTGTGTGTTTAAGTCTCTGCCTGGTTGGAGAGCCGATACCTGGGTCGGACCTGGTCTGCAGCAGGGCTCAGCAGCCTCCAGAAGCTGATGGCAGTGTGTCTTTCATTCCCTGCGGGGTGCAGGAGCAGAAACCTGGGTCGGACCTGGTCTATAGCGGAGCTCAGCAGCCTCCAGCAGCTGATGGCAGTGTGTGTGTTAAAGACCCTGCGGGGTGGGAGAGCTGAAACCTGGGTCGGACCTGGTCTGCAGCAGGGCTCAGCAGCCCCCAGAAGCTGATGGCTGTGTGTGTTTAAGTCCCTGCGGGGTGGGAGAGCTGAAACCTGGGTCGGACCTGGCCCGCAGCAGGGCCCATCACCCTCCAGAAGCTGATGGCGGTGTGGGTTTAAGTCCCTGCGGGGTTGAGGAGCTGAAACCTGGGTCGGACCTGGTCTGCAGCAGGGCCCATCACCATCCAGAAGCTGATGGCTGTGTGTGTTTAAGTCCCAGGGGGGTGGGAGAGCCATAACCTGGGTCGGACCTGGTCTGCAGCAGGGCTCAGCAGCCTCCAGTTGCAGATGGCAGTGTGTGTTTAGTTCCCTGCGGGGTGCAGGAGCTGAAACCTGGGTCGGACCTGGTCTATAGCAGAGCTCAGCAGCCTCCAGAAGCTGATGGCAGTGTGTCTTCAATTCCCTGCGGGGTGCAGGAGCTGATACCTGGGTCGGACCTGGTCTGCAGCAGGGCCCATCACCATCCAGACGCTGATGGCAGTGTGTGTTTAAGTCCTAGTGGGCTGCAGGAGCTGAAACCTGGGTCGGACCTGCTCTATAGTAGAGCTCAGCAGCCTCCAGAAGCTGATGGCAGTGTGTCTTTAAGTCCCTGCGGGGTGGGATAGCTGAAACCTGGGTCGGACCTGGTCTGCAGCAGGGCCCATCACCATCCAGACGCTGATGGCAGTGTGTGTTTAAGTCCTAGTGGGCTGCAGGAGCTGAAACCTGGGTCGGACCTGCTCTATAGTAGAGCTCAGCAGCCTCCAGAAGCTGATGGCAGTGTGTCTTTAAGTCCCTGCGGGGTGGGATAGCTGAAACCTGGGTCGGACCTGGTCTGCAGCAGGGCCCATCACCCTCCAGAAGCTGTTGGCAGTGTGTCTTCCATTCCTAGTGGGGCAGGGGAGCAAAGACCTGGGCAGAGGAGCGCCTGTCTGCATCCGATCCGGCCCCTCAGCAGCCCGCCGTGAGCCTTAGAGAACCCCCCCCCCCCCCCAGCGGGCTCCAGGAACCGGGCCCTGCGTCGGACCCAGCTCAGTAAGGCCCTCCCTCGGGCCCTGCAGCAGGTGGCCCCGTCTATGCAGTCGAAAACCCCGCGAAAATCGGTGTAGAAACGCCCGAGAGGCGTGGTGCGGTTCCCCCGGCCGGTACCGGGTCCGGACCGGTCCGGAAGTCCACCCAGAACACTGCCTGGGGCTTCTGGGCGGCTCCCCAGGCGCAGGCAGTCGAAAACCGCGTGAAAATCGGTTCAGAATTGACAAAACGGCGACCTCGTCGCTCCAAAAACTAAGTCCAAACTAAGCCTTTCGCTTATCGCTTAACGCTTAAGGCGGTCGGCCTTATGGCCAGTAAATGAAAAGTGCCTGCGCCCCTGGAGGTTTTGGAAGGTGCGAGCGATGACCATGCTCGGGTTAGTAGGTGAGGCCATCGGAAAACCAGCGTGAGTTGGCGGGTTTGGGTGGCAATCTATTCCAGGCAGAGTCGACTATCTCTGGGCATCAATTTTGGGATTTTTCCGGCTCTGGTTCTGGGAGAAACGCAGGGGCAAAGTGCACGAGCCGCGGCCGATTTTGGTGGCCTGTCCCTGGGCACAAAGTCTGAGGAGTGTGGGCCTGGTTCTCCGAAAAATACCAGTCTGCTGGAGCTCACTCCCATGGCTCCAGGGGGCACGGCACACCCCCCGGTAGCCGACCAAAGTGCTCTACTCGGGCCAGACTCGGACCCACGACCCGGGGTGAGAACCACAACTACTGGTCATCCTTTTGACCTCCAGGGGGCGCGGCAGAGCCTCCCCAGTCCGACGCAAGTGCCCCACTTGGGCCATACTCAGACCCACGGCCCGGGGCGAGAACCACAACTACTGGTCATCCTTTAGACCTCCAGGGGGCCCGGCACAGCCTCCCTAGACCGACACAAGTGCTCCACTTGGGCTGTACTCTGACCCAAGTCCCGGTGCGAGAACCACAACTACTGGTCATCCTTTAGACCTCCAGGGGGCCCGGCACAGCCTCCCTAGGCCGACACAAGTGCTCCACTTGGGCTATACTCTGACCCAAGTCCCGGGGCGAGAACCACAACTACTGGTCATCCTTTTGACCTCATGGTCATCCTTTAGATCTCCAGGGGGCCCGGCACAGCCTCCCTAGGCCGACACAAGTGCTCCACTTGGGCTATACTCTGACCCAAGTCCCGGGGCGAGAACCACAACTACTGGTCATCCTTTAGACCTCCAGGGGGCACGGCACACCCCCCGGTAGCCGACCAAAGTGCTCTACTCGGGCCAGACTCGGACCCACGACCCGGGGTGAGAACCACAACTACTGGTCATCCTTTAGACCTCCAGGGGGCCCGGCACAGCCTCCCTAGTCCGACACAAGTGCTCCACTTGGGCTATACTCTGACCCAAGTCCCGGGGCGAGAACCACAACTACTGGTCATCCTTTAGACCTCCAGGGGGACCGGCACAGCCTCCCTAGACCGACACAAGTGCACCACTTGGGCCATACTCTGACCCAAGTCCCGGGGCGAGAACCACAACTACTGGTCATCCTTTTGACCTCATGGTCATCCTTTAGACCTCAAGGGGGCACGGCAGAGCCTCCCTAGTCCGACACAAGTGTCCCACTTGGGCTATACTATGACCCAAGTCCCGGGGCGAGAACCACAACTACTGGTCATCCTTTAGACCTCAAGGGGGCACGGCAGAGCCTCCCTAGTCCGACACAAGTGTCCCACTTGGGCCATACTCAGACCCACGGCCCGGGGCGAGAACCACAACTACTGGTCATCCTTTAGACCTCCAGGGGGCCCGGCACAGCCTCCCTAGTCCGACGCAAGTGCTCCACTTGGGCTGTACTCTGACCCAAGTCCCGGGGCGAGAACCACAACTAATGGTCATCCTTTAGACCTCCAGGGGGCACGGCACAGCCTCCCTAGTCCGACACAAGTGCTCCACTTGGGCTATACTCTGACCCAAGTCCCGGGGCGAGAACCACAACTACTGGTCATCCTTTAGACCTCCAGGGGGCACGGCAGAGCCTCCCTAGTCCGACACAAGTGTCCCACTTGGGCTATTCTCTGACCCAAGTCCCGGGGCGAGAACCACAACTACTGGTCATCCTTTAGACCTCCAGGGGGCACGACACAGCCTCCCTAGTCCGACCCAAGTGCTCCACTTGGGCTATACTATGACCCAAGTCCCGGGGCGAGAACCACAACTACTGGTCATCCTTTAGACCTCCAGGGGGCACGGCACAGCCTCCCTAGTCCGACACAAGTGCTCCACTTGGGCTATACTCTGACCCAAGTCCCGGGGCGAGAACCACAACTACTGGTCATCCTTTAGACCTCCAGGGGGCACGGCACAGCCTCCCTAGTCCGACACAAGTGCTCCACTTGGGCTATACTCTGACCCAAGTCCCGGGGCGAGAACCACAACTACTGGTCATCCTTTTGACCTCATGGTCATCCTTTAGACCTCCAGGGGGCCCGGCACAGCCTCCCTAGGCCGACACAAGTGCTCCACTTGGGCTATACTCTGACCCAAGTCCCGGGGCGAGAACCACAACTACTGGTCATCCTTTAGACCTCCAGGGGGCACGGCACAGCCTCCCTAGTCCGACACAAGTGCTCCACTTGGGCTATACTCTGACCCAAGTCCCGGGGCGAGAACCACAACTACTGGTCATCCTTTTGACCTCATGGTCATCCTTTAGACCTCCAGGGGGCCCGGCACAGCCTCCCTAGACCGACACAAGTGCTCCACTTGGGCTGTACTCTGACCCAAGTCCCGGTGCGAGAACCACAACTACTGGTCATCCTTTAGACCTCCAGGGGGCCCGGCACAGCCTCCCTAGGCCGACACAAGTGCTCCACTTGGGCTATACTCTGACCCAAGTCCCGGGGCGAGAACCACAACTACTGGTCATCCTTTTGACCTCATGGTCATCCTTTAGATCTCCAGGGGGCCCGGCACAGCCTCCCTAGGCCGACACAAGTGCTCCACTTGGGCTATACTCTGACCCAAGTCCCGGGGCGAGAACCACAACTACTGGTCATCCTTTAGACCTCCAGGGGGCACGGCACACCCCCCGGTAGCCGACCAAAGTGCTCTACTCGGGCCAGACTCGGACCCACGACCCGGGGTGAGAACCACAACTACTGGTCATCCTTTAGACCTCCAGGGGGCCCGGCACAGCCTCCCTAGTCCGACACAAGTGCTCCACTTGGGCTATACTCTGACCCAAGTCCCGGGGCGAGAACCACAACTACTGGTCATCCTTTAGACCTCCAGGGGGACCGGCACAGCCTCCCTAGACCGACACAAGTGCACCACTTGGGCCATACTCTGACCCAAGTCCCGGGGCGAGAACCACAACTACTGGTCATCCTTTTGACCTCATGGTCATCCTTTAGACCTCAAGGGGGCACGGCAGAGCCTCCCTAGTCCGACACAAGTGTCCCACTTGGGCTATACTATGACCCAAGTCCCGGGGCGAGAACCACAACTACTGGTCATCCTTTAGACCTCAAGGGGGCACGGCAGAGCCTCCCTAGTCCGACACAAGTGTCCCACTTGGGCCATACTCAGACCCACGGCCCGGGGCGAGAACCACAACTACTGGTCATCCTTTAGACCTCCAGGGGGCCCGGCACAGCCTCCCTAGTCCGACGCAAGTGCTCCACTTGGGCTGTACTCTGACCCAAGTCCCGGGGCGAGAACCACAACTAATGGTCATCCTTTAGACCTCCAGGGGGCACGGCACAGCCTCCCTAGTCCGACACAAGTGCTCCACTTGGGCTATACTCTGACCCAAGTCCCGGGGCGAGAACCACAACTACTGGTCATCCTTTAGACCTCCAGGGGGCACGGCAGAGCCTCCCTAGTCCGACACAAGTGTCCCACTTGGGCTATTCTCTGACCCAAGTCCCGGGGCGAGAACCACAACTACTGGTCATCCTTTAGACCTCCAGGGGGCACGACACAGCCTCCCTAGTCCGACCCAAGTGCTCCACTTGGGCTATACTATGACCCAAGTCCCGGGGCGAGAACCACAACTACTGGTCATCCTTTAGACCTCCAGGGGGCACGGCACAGCCTCCCTAGTCCGACACAAGTGCTCCACTTGGGCTATACTCTGACCCAAGTCCCGGGGCGAGAACCACAACTACTGGTCATCCTTTAGACCTCCAGGGGGCACGGCACAGCCTCCCTAGTCCGACACAAGTGCTCCACTTGGGCTATACTCTGACCCAAGTCCCGGGGCGAGAACCACAACTACTGGTCATCCTTTTGACCTCATGGTCATCCTTTAGACCTCCAGGGGGCCCGGCACAGCCTCCCTAGGCCGACACAAGTGCTCCACTTGGGCTATACTCTGACCCAAGTCCCGGGGCGAGAACCACAACTACTGGTCATCCTTTAGACCTCCAGGGGGCACGGCACAGCCTCCCTAGTCCGACAC
>NW_027223237.1:0-7500 GCF_043380555.1 Nothobranchius furzeri | reverse complement strand
TGATCCTGGGTGCGATGGTGTTGAGTGTGGGTGGGAGAAGGCTGCGGGGCTGGGGGAGCCTGATGCTGGGTGTGATGGTGTTGAGTGAGGGTGGGAGAAGTCTTCGGGGATGGTGGAGCCTGATCCTGGGTTCGGTGGTGTTGAGTGTGGGTGGGAGAAGGCTGCGGGCATGGGGATGCCTGATGAGCCTGGATGTGATGCTGGTGAGAGAGGGGACAGGGCAGAGGCCGGCTGGACGTGCAGCGGGCAGGGGGAAACTTGAGCCTGGGTGGGTGGTTGTGCATCCAGGGCGGGCAGGGAGAGGTGAGACGTGGGCCTGGGCTGGTCGTCAGCGGTTCACCACAGGCAGCTGGTGGCGGTGTGGCTGAGCAGAAGCCTCCAGCAGGTGATGGCGGGGTGGGGGAGCAGCAGCCAGCCTCAAGCAGCCAGCCTCCAGCTGCTGATGGTGGGGTGGAGGAACAGAAGCCTCCAGCTGGTGATGTCAGGGTGGAGGAGCAGCAGCCAGCCTCCAACGGCTGATGGTGGGGTGGAGGAGCTGCAGCCAGCCTCCAGCAGCTGATGGCGGGGTGCAGGAGCAGCAGCCAGCCTCCAGCTGGTGATGGCGGGGTGAAGGAGCTGCAGCCAGCCACCAGCAGCTGATGGCGGGGTGCAGGAGCAGCAGCCAGCCACCAGCAGCTGATGGCGGGGTGGAGGAGCTGCAGCCAGCGTCCAGCAGCTGATGGTTGGGTGGTGGAGGAGCAGCAGCCAGCCTCCAGCAGCTGCTGGCGGGGTGCAGGAGCAGCAGCCAGCCTCCAGCAGCTGGTGGCGGGGTGGAGGAGCAGAAGCCAGCCTCCAGCAGCTGATGGCGGGGTGCAGGAGCAGAAGCCAGCCTCCAGCTGGTGATGGCGGGGTGAAGGAGCTGCAGCCAGCCTCCAGCAGCCAGCCTCCAGCTGGTGATGGCGGGGCGGAGGAGCAGGCAGCCTCCATCAGCTGATGGCGGGGTGTAGGAGCAGCAGCCAGCCTCCAGCTGGTGATGGCGGGGAGGAGGAGCAGCAGCAGCCAGCCTCCAGCAGCCAGCCAGCCTCCAGCAGCTGATGGCGGTGTGTGGGAGCAGCAGCCAGCCTCCAGCGGCCAGCCAGCCTCCAGCAGCTGATGGCGGGGTGGAGGAGCTGCAGCCAGCGTCCATCAGCTGATGGCGGGGTGGAAGAGCAGCAGGCAGCCTCCAGCTGGTGATGGCGGGGTGGAGGAGCTGCAGCCAGCGTCCAGCAGCTGATGGCGGGGTGCAGGAGCAGCAGCCAGCCTCCAGCAGCTGATGGCGGGGTGGAGGAGCTGCAGCCAGCCTCCAGCAGCCAGCCTCCAGCTAGTGATGGCGGGGTGGAGAAGCAGGCAGCCTCCGTCAGCTGATGGCGGGGTGGAGGAGCAGAAGCCAGCCTCCAGCAGCTGATGGCGGGGTGCAGGAGCTGCAGCCAGCGTCCAGCAGCTGATGGTGGGGTGGAGGAGCTGCAGCCAGCCTCCAGCAGCCAGCCTCCAGCTAGTGATGGCGGGGTGGAGAAGCAGGCAGCCTCCGTCAGCTGATGGCGGGGTGGAGGAGCAGAAGCCAGCCTCCAGCAGCTGATGGCGGGGTGCAGGAGCTGCAGCCAGCGTCCAGCAGCTGATGGTGGGGTGGAGGAGCTGCAGCCAGCGTCCAGCAGCTGATGGTGGGGTGGAGGAGCTGCAGCCAGCCTCCAGCAGCCAGCCTCCAGCAGCTGATGGCGGGGTGCAGGAGCAGCAGCCAGCCTCCAGCAGCTGATGGCGGGGTGCAGGAGCAGCAGGCAGCCTCCAGCAGCTGATGGCGGGGTGGAGGAGCAGAAGCCAGCCTCCAGCAGCTGATGGCGGGGTGCAGGAGCTGCAGCCAGCGTCCAGCAGCTGATGGTGGGGTGGAGGAGCTGCAGCCAGCGTCCAGCAGCTGATGGTTGGGTGGAGGAGCAGCAGCCAGCCTCCAGCAGCCAGCCTCCAGCTAGTGATGGCGGGGTGGAGAAGCAGGCAGCCTCCATCAGCTGATGGCGGGGTGGAGGAGCAGAAGCCAGCCTCCAGCTGGTGATGGCGGGGTGCAGGAGCTGCAGGCAGCCTCCAGCAGCTGATGGCGGGGTGCAGGAGCTGCAGGCAGCCTCCAGCAGCTGATGGCGGGGTGGAGGAGCTGCAGCCAGCGTCCAGCAGCTGATGGTGGGGTGGAGGAGCTGCAGCCAGCGTCCAGCAGCTGATGGTTGGGTGGAGGAGCAGCAGCCAGCCTCCAGCAGCTGATGGCGGGGTGCAGGAGCAGCAGCCAGCCTCCAGCAGCTGATGGCGGGGTGGAGGAGCTGCAGCCAGCCTCCAGCAGCCAGCCTCCAGCTAGTGATGGCGGGGTGGAGAAGCAGGCAGCCTCCATCAGCTGATGGCGGGGTGGAGGAGCAGAAGCCAGCCTCCAGCTGGTGATGGCGGGGTGCAGGAGCTGCAGGCAGCCTCCAGCAGCTGATGGCGGGGTGGAGGAGCTGCAGCCAGCCTCCAGCAGCCAGCCTCCAGCTAGTGATGGCGGGGTGGAGAAGCAGGCAGCCTCCATCAGCTGATGGCGGGGTGGAGGAGCAGAAGCCAGCCTCCAGCAGCTGATGGCGGGGTGCAGGAGGTGCAGGCAGCCTCCAGCAGCTGATGGCGGGGTGCAGGAGCAGCAGGCAGCCTCCAGCAGCTGATGGCGGGGTGCAGGAGCTGCAACCAGCCTCCAGCTGGTGATGGCGGGGTGGAGGAGCTGCAGCCAGCCTCCAGCAGCCAGCCCCCAGCAGCTGATGGCGGGGTGGAGGAGCAGAAGCCAGCCTCCAGCAGCTGATGGTGGGGTGCAGGAGCTGCAGCCAGCCTCCAGCAGCCAGCCTCCAGCTGGTGATGGCGGGGTGGAGGAGCAGCAGCAGACAGCCTCCAGCAGCCAGCCAGCCTCCAGGAGCTGATGGCGGTGTGTGGGAGCAGCAGCCAGCCTCCAGCGTTCAGCCAGCATCCATCAGCTGATGGCGGTGTGAAGGAGCTGCAGCCAGCCTCCAGCAGGTCATGGTGGGGTGGAGGAGCAGCAGCCAGCCTCCAGCAGCTGATGGCGGGTTGCAGGAGCTGCAGCCAGCCTCCAGCAAATGATGGCGGGGTGCAGGAGCTGCAGGCAGCCTCCAGCAGCTGATGGCGGGGTGCAGGAGCAGCAGGCAGCCTCCAGCTGCTGATGACGGGGTGCAGGAGCTGCAACCAGCCTCCAGCTGGTGATGGTGGGGTGGAGGAGCTGCAGCCAGCCTCGAACAGCTGATGGCAGGGTGCAGGAGCAGCAGCCAGCCTCCAGCAGCTGATGGCGGGGCGCAGGAGCTGCAGGCAGCCTCCAGCAGCTGATGGCGGGGTGCAGGAGCAGCAGCCAGCCTCCAGCTGGTGATGGCGGGGTGAAGGAGCTGCAGCCAGCCACCAGCAGCTGATGGCGGGGTGAAGGAGCTGCAGCCAGCCACCAGCAGCTGATGGCGGGGTGGAGGAGCTGCAGCCAGCGTCCAGCAGCTGATGGTTGGGTGGTGGAGGAGCAGCAGCCAGCCTCCAGCAGCTGATGGCGGGGTGCAGGAGCAGCAGCCAGCGTCCAGCAGCTGATGGTTGGGTGGAGGAGCAGCAGCCAGCCTCCAGCAGCTGCTGGCGGGGTGCAGGAGCAGCAGCCAGCCTCCAGCAGCTGATGGCGGGGTGCAGGAGCTGCAGGCAGCCTCCAGCAGCTGATGGCGGTGTGCAGGAGCTGCAGCCAGCCTCCAGCAGCTGATGGCGGGGTGCAGGGGCTGCAGGCAGCCTCCAGCAGCTGATGGCGGGGTGCAGGAGCTGCAACCAGCCTCCAGCTGGTGATGGCGGGGTGGAGGAGCAGCAGCCAGCCTCCAGCAGCCAGCCTCCAGCTGCTGATGGCGGGGTGGAGGAACAGAAGCCTCCAGCAGCTGATGGCAGGGTGCAGGAGCAGCAGCCAGCCTCCAGCTGGTGATGGCGGGGTGGAGGAGCTGAAACCTGGGTCGGACCTGGTCTGCAGCAGGGCCCATTACCACTCAGAAGCTGATGGCAGTGTGTGTTTAGGTCCCTGCGGGGTGGATGAGCTGAAACCTGGGTCAGACTTGGTGTGCAGCAGGGCTCAGCACCCTCCAGAAGCCGATGACAGTGTGTCTTTAACTCCCTGCCTGGTGGGAGAGCTGAAAGCTGGGTCGGACCTGGTCTTTAGCAGAGCTCAGCAGCCTCCAGAAGCTGATGGCAGTGTGTGTTTCATCCCCTGCGGGGTGGGAGAGCTGAAACGTGGGTCGGACCTGGTCTGCAGCAGGGCCCATCACCATCCAGAAGCTGACGGCGGTGTGTGTTTAAGTCCCTGCGGGGTGGGAGAGCCATAACCTGGGTCGGACCTGGTCTGCAGCAGAGCTCAGCAGCCTCCAGAACCTGATGGCAGTGTGTCTTTAATCCACTGCGGGGTGCAGGAGCTGAAACCTGGGTCGGACCTGGTCTGCAGCAGGGCTCAGCAGCCAGCAGAAGGTGACGGCAGTGTGTGTTTAGTTCCCTGCGGGGTGCAGGAGCTGAAACCTGGGTCGGACCTGGTCTGCAGCAGAGCTCAGCAGCCAGCAGAAGGTGATGGCAGTGTGTGTTTAAGTCCCTGCCTGGTGGGAGAGCTGAAACCTGGGTCGGACCTGGTCTATAGAAGAGCTCAGCAGCCTCCAGAAGCTGATGGCAGTGTGTGTGTTTTGGTCCCTGCGGGGTGCAGGAGCAGGAACCCGGGTCGGACCTGGTCTATAGCGGAGCTCAGCAGCCTCCAGCAGCTGATGGCAGTGTGTGTTTAATTCCCTGCCTGGTGGGAGAGCTGTAACCCGGGTCGGACTTGGTCTGCAGCAGGGCCCATCACCATCCAGAAGCTGATGGCAGTGTGTCTTTAATTCCCTGCGGGGTGGAGGAGCAGAAACCTGGGTCGGACCTGGTCTATAGCAGAGCTCAGCAGCCTCCAGAAGCTGATGGCAGTGTGTGTTCAAGTCCCTGCGGGGTGGGAGAGCTGAAACCTGGGTCGGACCTGGTCTATAGAAGAGCTCAGCAGCCTCCAGCAGCTGATGGCAGTGTGTGTTTAAGTCCCTGCGGGGTGGGAGAGCTATATCCCGGGTCGGACCTGGTCTATAGCAGAGCTCAGCAGCCTCCAGCAGCTGATGGCAGTGTGTGTTTAAGTCCCTGCGGGGTGGGAGAGCTGAAACCTCGGTCGGACCTGGTCTATGGCAGAGCTCAGCAGCCTCCAGAAGCTGATGGCAGCGTGCCTCTAAGTCCCTGCCTGGTGGGAGAGCTGAAACCTGGGTCGGACATGGTCTGCAGCAGGGCTCGGCAGCCTCCAGCAGCTGATGGCAGTGTGTCTTTAAGTCCCTGCCTGGTGGGAGAGCTGAAACCTGGGTCGGACCTGGTCTATAGCAGAGCTCAGCAGCCTCCAGCAGCTGATGGCAGTGTGTGTTTAAGTCCCTGCCTGGTGTGAGAGCTGAAACCTGGGTCGGACCTGGTCTATAGAAGAGCTCAGCAGCCTCCAGCAGCTGATGGCAGTGTGTCTTTAAGTCACTGCCTGGTGGGAGAGCTGAAACCTGGGTCGGACCTGGTCTATAGTAGAGCTCAGCAGCCTCCAGCAGCTGATTGCAGTGTGTGTTTAAGTCCCTGCCTGGTGGGAGAGCTGATATCCGGGTCGGACCTGGTCCACAGCAGGGCCCATCACCCTCCAGAAGCTGGTGGCAGTGTGTGTTTAAGTCCCTGCGGGGTGCAGGAGCAGAAACCTGGGTGGGACCTGGTCTGCAGCAGAGCTCGGCAGCCTCCAGCAGCTGATGGCAGTGAGTGTTTAAGTCCCTGCGGGGTGGGAGAGCTATATCCCGGGTCAGACCTGGTCTAAAGCAGGGCCCATCACCCTCCAGAAGCTGGTGGCAGTGTGTGTTTAAGTCCCTGCGGGGTGGAGGAGCAGAAACCTGGGTCGGACCCGGTCTACAGCAGAGCTCAGCAGCCCCCAGAAGCTGATGGCAGTGTGTGTGTGTGTGTGTGTGTTTAAGTCTCTGCCTGGTTGGAGAGCCGATACCTGGGTCGGACCTGGTCTGCAGCAGGGCTCAGCAGCCTCCAGAAGCTGATGGCAGTGTGTCTTTCATTCCCTGCGGGGTGCAGGAGCAGAAACCTGGGTCGGACCTGGTCTATAGCGGAGCTCAGCAGCCTCCAGCAGCTGATGGCAGTGTGTGTGTTAAAGACCCTGCGGGGTGGGAGAGCTGAAACCTGGGTCGGACCTGGTCTGCAGCAGGGCTCAGCAGCCCCCAGAAGCTGATGGCTGTGTGTGTTTAAGTCCCTGCGGGGTGGGAGAGCTGAAACCTGGGTCGGACCTGGCCCGCAGCAGGGCCCATCACCCTCCAGAAGCTGATGGCGGTGTGGGTTTAAGTCCCTGCGGGGTTGAGGAGCTGAAACCTGGGTCGGACCTGGTCTGCAGCAGGGCCCATCACCATCCAGAAGCTGATGGCTGTGTGTGTTTAAGTCCCAGGGGGGTGGGAGAGCCATAACCTGGGTCGGACCTGGTCTGCAGCAGGGCTCAGCAGCCTCCAGTTGCAGATGGCAGTGTGTGTTTAGTTCCCTGCGGGGTGCAGGAGCTGAAACCTGGGTCGGACCTGGTCTATAGCAGAGCTCAGCAGCCTCCAGAAGCTGATGGCAGTGTGTCTTCAATTCCCTGCGGGGTGCAGGAGCTGATACCTGGGTCGGACCTGGTCTGCAGCAGGGCCCATCACCATCCAGACGCTGATGGCAGTGTGTGTTTAAGTCCTAGTGGGCTGCAGGAGCTGAAACCTGGGTCGGACCTGCTCTATAGTAGAGCTCAGCAGCCTCCAGAAGCTGATGGCAGTGTGTCTTTAAGTCCCTGCGGGGTGGGATAGCTGAAACCTGGGTCGGACCTGGTCTGCAGCAGGGCCCATCACCATCCAGACGCTGATGGCAGTGTGTGTTTAAGTCCTAGTGGGCTGCAGGAGCTGAAACCTGGGTCGGACCTGCTCTATAGTAGAGCTCAGCAGCCTCCAGAAGCTGATGGCAGTGTGTCTTTAAGTCCCTGCGGGGTGGGATAGCTGAAACCTGGGTCGGACCTGGTCTGCAGCAGGGCCCATCACCCTCCAGAAGCTGTTGGCAGTGTGTCTTCCATTCCTAGTGGGGCAGGGGAGCAAAGACCTGGGCAGAGGAGCGCCTGTCTGCATCCGATCCGGCCCCTCAGCAGCCCGCCGTGAGCCTTAGAGAACCCCCCCCCCCCCCCAGCGGGCTCCAGGAACCGGGCCCTGCGTCGGACCCAGCTCAGTAAGGCCCTCCCTCGGGCCCTGCAGCAGGTGGCCCCGTCTATGCAGTCGAAAACCCCGCGAAAATCGGTGTAGAAACGCCCGAGAGGCGTGGTGCGGTTCCCCCGGCCGGTACCGGGTCCGGACCGGTCCGGAAGTCCACCCAGAACACTGCCTGGGGCTTCTGGGCGGCTCCCCAGGCGCAGGCAGTCGAAAACCGCGTGAAAATCGGTTA
>NW_027223236.1:0-35673 GCF_043380555.1 Nothobranchius furzeri | reverse complement strand
TCCTTGATTTCCAAAGGAAATGCAGAACTTGCTTTCATCAGAAAACATAACTTTGGACCACTCAGCATCAGTCCAGTCCTTTTTGTCCTTGGCCCAGGCGAGACGCTTCTTGCGCTGTTTCTTGTTCAAGAGTGGCTTGACACACGGAATGCGACACCTGAATCCCATGTCTTTCATGAGTCTCCTCGTGGTGGTTCTTGAAGCGCTGACTCCAGCTGCAGTCCACTCTTTGTGGATCTCCCCCACATTTTTGAATGGGTTTGTCGTCACAATTCTCTGCAGGGTGCGGTTATCCCTAGAGCTTGTACACTTTTTTCTACCACATTTTTTCCGTCCCTTCGCCTGTCTGTTAATGTGCTTGGACACAGAGCTCTGCGAACAGCCAGCTTCTTTAGCAATCACCTTTTGTGTCTTGCCCTCCTTGTGCAAGGTGTCAATGATTGTCTTTTGGACAGCTGTTAAGTCAGAAGTCTTCCCCATGATTGTGGTGCCTTCAAAACAAGACTGAGGGACCTTTTAAAGGCCTTTGCAGGTGTTTTGAGTAAATCAGCTGATTAGAGTGGCAGCAGGTGTCTTCTATATTCAGCCTTTTCAGAATATTCTAATTTTTTGAGATACCAAATTTGGAGTTTTCATTAGTTGTCACTTATGAATATCAAATTTAAATGTAATGAACATTGGAAATACATTGGTCTGTGTGCATTGCATGAATATAATGTACAAGTTTCACGTTTTGAATGGAATTACTGAAATATTTTCAACCTTTTGATGATATTCTAATTTACTGGCCAGCACCTGTAGTCTTACAGCAGGAGCCTCTAGACCCAGAAAGGGTGTTAACAAGCTACATCTGATCCTGCAGTGGTACCAAACTGATGACAGGATGCGTGAGTACTTTGCACTAAACCATCCCTCTCAAAATATTGGATATTCTTCTGCATCACAGAGGAAATCTGGAGACATAAACCGAAGCTTAACCAAGGAACATTTCTTCAGACGTGTTTCTGCTGTGACTGAGGCCTGTGATGCTGGAAGGCTGAAGATTATTCCAGAGTGGAGAATGCTAAATGGTTTCCTTGGTAAGTGTTGCTGGTTTTATTTTTATTTTTTAAATTTTTTATTAATGTTCAAATAGCAAAACAATAAGTTCACACTCAGAAAATTGACACAGAATTTCTGATTCAGCAGAGGCAAACACAGCCTGAATGAGCATAAAGCAAGATCAAAACTTAAGATAATGTTTTCATTTTATTAAAAGACTTTCTTTTAAGATTATAGATTGTATAAAATTTATACTGTAATAATTTAGGCTGCGTGTTTATAGTTTGTGTTTGCACCTTTAAAACATGCTTCAGTCCATTCAAATTAATCTATTTATTCTTGAATGTCTTTCCACTATCATGTGATTAATTTGTCAACATTTATAAATGTTGTAAGCTATTGTATTTAGCAGAAAATATTTTTAATTAAATGTAGTGATTAAATGTAAACAGAGCAAATAAGATGAATATATTTGCTCTGTTTACATAGTATAATGACACCTAGGGATGCACCGATCAGGTTTTTTGCTGCCGATCACTGATACCGATATCAAAGAATGCTGATCACCGATACCGATCACCGATACCGATCACGTGGATTGGCCAGAAATTTTCTACAACATTATAATGAGTGCTACAAACGACATAATCTGGGAATAAAGGAAATGTAACCTAATCTAAAATGGTCTGTATTAGGGTTGTCACAGTGTGAAAATTTAACCTCACGGTTATTGTGACTAAAATTACCACGGTTTTCGGCATTATCGCGATATTTTTTTAAACGTGCTACATTTTCACACAATTAAATAAACCCTGTATGTCAGGAAATATTGTCCTCAGTTTGTGTCTAAATTTTGCCTAAAATGTGTTATTTTGTAATTATGTTGTTTATTTGTTTACATTTTTCCCCTTTAGTCTTTAAAATACCAATATTTGCCCATAACTTCTTATTTTATGTCTGTTTGATGTCATCATTTAAAAATATTAGATCAGATGATACTCAGTACTCAAGTAGCCTTCTAATCAGATACTTTTTTACCCTTACTTGAGTAATAAACCCTATATCAGGAAATTATTGTCCTCGGTTTGTGTCCTTCCAGTGAGCTTTGCAGATGTGGGAAAATGTCATCAGGCAGTAATCATTGTTAAATTCATAATTATTCTCGGAGAGAGACCAACTCTTATCTGCCCCTGGGAGCCCCATAATGCATAGCGTCATTTCAACATGGGGGTGTCCGCGACACGGTTTATATGCAGGTAGCGGCGCTGTGGCTGCTTTATATAGCGACTCGTTGTATTCTCCCTCAACCCAAATCCTCGGATCACGCATTTGAGCTAAAACGCTAACGTTAGCTTGCCTTGCGTTGACTGTAGAGTTGTAGGTGATGGTCACGCAGATGTGTCATGAGATTTGAAGCGTTGCTGCCTTTCACAGACACTTTTTCTGCACGTGCTGCAAACAGGATAGCCGTCTTCTATCAACTGTCCCTCGTTATTCTTCAAATATCTAAAAGATGCCCGTACTTCCAACTTTGTCTTCTTTGAGGGATAATAAATGTCCTCCTGAGCGCTGCCGTCTCCTCCTTTGACCATTATTTCAGCTTTAGCTTCAAGAAAGTTTTGGTTGTAAACAACAAAGCGCGCATGTGCCGCCGGCAACTTCAGCAGATGATACGGTGGCTGGTAATGTCACACCCGGTCATGTCTCCCCGTTTAGTTCAGCCTTGTGTCTCGTTGATTACTCCCACCTGCCTCTCGTTTCCCAATCACCTTAGCTCCCAACCCTCCTGTATTTAAACCCTGTCTGTTCTTTGTACTGTGTCGGATCATTGTTTCATTGTCCAGCGTGCTTCAGTATTAAAACCCTTTGAATGTGCTCACCTGTCTGCCTGTTTTCCTGCTCCGCGTTGGATCCTCATCTCATCTCAGCTCCGCTCCTCTCAGCAGCGCGCTGACAGAATGATCCGACCCAAACCCGTTGTGAGGTCCAGCGAGGAGATTCTCCCGTGGGAGCACCTGCTTCAGTGGCTCACTCCGAGCCACCACCCAGCTTCTCCATCGCCTTCCCCTGCTTCAGTTCTGCCTCGCCGAAAACGCCGTCCTCGGCCATCAGCCGCAGCAATCCTCGCTGCTCTCCCGGAACCGGACGAGGGGTCGGACCGGGAGCCGCTTCCGGATCGCTCCAGCTTCGTGGGCACCCGCCTGGCTGTGTGCTCCCCGGGAGTTGGCCCACGGCGTGGGGAGGCATGCCGGGCTCCACCGCAGCGGCTGGTCCCTGGACGGAGCCGCGAGCTCGCTGCAGTTCTGGCTCTGTGCGCCAACTTGGATACGCCCCCAGTCAGACCAGCAGTCCCGTCTCCGGTCCAACCAGCGCCTTCGTCATCTGCAGGCGGAGGAACCACGCCCACAGCCCAGCTGATGGAGCTCCAGGTGGAGCTTGACCGGATCCGCCAGCTCGTCAGCCTCCAGGAGAGTCACCTGGACACTCTATCCTCCCCGAACCGCCAGGGGAGGAGTGAGCCCGTCCACCCAGCGGAGCTCGCTGGTCTCCGGGCTGAACTGGCAAGCAATCAAATCATCCATTTACTGTAATAGCAATCTCTGAGACATGGCTCCAGGAAGGGAGGATATCTATGTTTCAAATTGAAGGATATAATATGTTTTCCACAAGTAGAGATTGCAAAAAAGGTGGGGGTGTGGCTTTGTATATTGATAAAAACTTTCAAAGTAGATTGGTGGGTGATATGACATTAGTTATGGATAACATTATGGAGTGTGTATCTGTGGAAAATACAAATAGAAAAGTCTAAGAATGTGTTAGTCAGTTGTATGTATAGGAAACCAGGATCTTGTGTTGAAATGTTTAAAGAAAAAATAGTTGATATGTATGATGACATAATCAACAGAAAAATGTGTTTTGTCTGTGGGGATTTTAACATTGACCTGTTGAATCCTCAAATGCAAAATGCAAATACAGAGTTTATTAATTCCATGTTTAGTTTGGGACTGTATCCACTAATAACTCGGCCAACTCGAATTACAAAAACTAGTGCGACACTGATCGACAATATTTTTACAAATATTCTTGAATATGATGTGTTAAGTGGTCTTGTAATTACCGATATGTCTGATCATTTACCGGTTTTCACAGTCGTACAAAGGACAACTGTAACTACTCAAAGTGAATCTGTGGTTGTTACAAGGCTAAAAAATCAAGAAGCAGTAAATTCATTTAAAACTGACTTAATGGAACAAAATTGGGAGGAGGTTTATGTGGAAGATGTAAATATGGCTTATGGAAAATTTTTAAATATTATAACTTCTCTTTATGAAAAAACTGCCCTTTGCTTTATAAGGTGGATAAGAATAAATATGCTAAAAAGCCGTGGATAACTAAGGGGATTCAGAAGGCTTGCAGGAAAAAAAATAAGCTGTATAAAGACTTTTTAAAGAAAAGAACGGAGGAAGCAGAACAGAATTACAAGATATACAAGAATAAATTAATAAGTATTATGAGATCTAGTAAAAGAAATTATTATAGCAAATTATTGGAAGGAAATAAATCTAACATTAAAAATACGTGGCGCATATTAAATGATGTAATAAAAAAGGGTAGTGGAACCAATAGTCTTCCAAATATTTTTCTAACAAAAGACAATCAAGAAATTTATCAGTCTAAAGAAATAGCAAATGAATTCAATAAGTATTTTACCGAAATTGGGCCAGATTTGGCAAAGGATATATCAAATACTAAATTAGATGCTGATGCTGTGAATAAAATAACAAATTTAGACAAAACCATATTTATTCAAGGCACAAATGAAAATGAAGTTATAACAGTTGTTAAAACATTTAAAAGTAAAAAGTCAGCAGATTTACATGGATTTGATATGTCGGTTGTAAAAGAAATCATTGAGATTATAGCCAAACCACTTACACATATTTGTAACCAGTCTCTCCAATCAGGAAGATTTCCTGAAAGGATGAAGGTTGCAAAAGTCATTCCTATCTATAAGGCTGGAGACAAACATGACTTTTCTAATTATAGACCAATTTCTATTTTATCTCAGTTCTCCAAAATACTAGAAACAATATTTCATAAAAGATTGTATGACTTTATTGAGCATCATGATATTCTTTCTGAACAGCAATATGGTTTTAGACGTGATCGGACAACTTCTCTGGCAATTGTTGATCTAGTGGAGAAAATATCTGATGCAATTGACAACAAACAATATGCTGTTGGGGTGTTCTTAGACCTGACCAAAGCTTTTGATACTGTTAATCATGACTTATTAATAAAAAAATTGTGTAGATATGGCATCAGGGGTGTGGCCTATGACTGGATTAAGAGTTATTTAGAGAACAGACTCCAATATGTCCACATTAACAACACTGATTCACAGCTACTGACAGTGACCACCGGTATCCCACAGGGGTCAGTGTTGGGTCCCTTGTTGTTTATTCTTTATATTAATGACATATGTTTAGTTTCTAAAACATTGCATTTCATACTATTTGCAGATGATACTAATGTTCTAAGTTTTGGGAAAGATTTAATAACATTAATGGACAAGGTTGAGAAAGAATTAAATGCATTAAAGTGTTGGTTTAACTTAAATAAATTAACTTTAAATTTAAATAAAACAAAATTTATCATATTTACTAATAGAGCAATTACAGTGGATACAAATCTCAAAATAAATAATACAGAAATTGAAAGAGCGAATGAAATAAAATTTCTTGGCGTAACCATAGAAAAAAAGTTAAGTTGGAAACCGCATATTGACTCAATTAAAGCAAAGTTATTGAAATCATTAGCAGTTCTCTATAAAGTTAAAGAATTTTTAGATGAAAAAGCTTTATATCTTTTGTATTGTTCCTTATTTCTGCCTTATTTCATGTATTGTGTTGAAGTGTGGGGAAATACCTACGAAACCCACTTAAAGCCTTTGTTTATAATTCAAAAGAGAGCAATCCGACTTGTAAATAAAGCAGCTTGTAGAGAGCATACACATTTACTTTTTATTCATTTAAAAGTATTAAAGCTAAGAGAATTAGTTACATTAAGAACTGCACAGTTTATGTATAAAGTGATGTATAATTTGATGCCAAAACAAATTCAGGATCTGTTCCAGATCAGAGAGAGTGTTTATGATCTCAGAGGGTATAAAATGTTTAGAAAGCCTAAAGTAAGAACTAAAATGAAACAACTTTGTATTTCTTGTGTTGGGGTTGATGTGTGGAATAAATTAGACCAGGAGCAAAAAGATTGTTCAACAATGGTAAAGTTTAAGGGTATGTTTAAATCAAATGTGATTAAATATTATGAATCAAGTCAATGAAAAAATGCATAAAACATTAAAGGTCTTTTTTTTTTTTTATGAAGCTAGAATGGGGATTTGAATATATTCCCATACATTTCAAACATGATGTAAAAATTATGGAATCGGTACGCTATTCTAAAATTTTGTTTAAGTTCAAAGGGTTTGGGGGGCTGGGCTTATAAGCTTATGCTTCTGCCCGCGCCCATTCTTAGCATTGTGTAAGTTGTGTGTTTGCTTGTAAACCTGCAAATGTTTCTTTGTTATATTATATTGCACTATTGATTTTAATTTCTCATTAATTTCTCATTAAACTTCTCTCTCTCTGAACTGGCCCAGCTCCGTCGAACCCTCAACCTCCAGGAGCTTCAGTTGGACGGGCTGTCCCCCCTGCTCTCACGGCTTCCAGCCCTACCAGTTCCACCACTTCCAGTCCAGCCTGTCCAGGCAGCCCCTCCTGCAGCTGCCTCGCCTCCACTCCAGAGGGCCCAGAAGCAGAAGGGACGGGCTCAGAAGCAGAAGGGATGGGCCCAGAAGCAGACGGTTCCAGTTCTGGCCCCGAAGCGGACGGGTCGGCCCCAGCAGTCGGCGGTCCAGCAGTCGGCGGTCCAGCAGTCGGCGGTCCAGCAGTCGACGCCCCCGAACCAGAAGTCGACGCCCCTGGACCAGAAGTCGACGCCCCCGGACCAGAAGTCGACGCC
Organism: Nothobranchius furzeri; assembly: GCF_043380555.1. Classification (NCBI taxonomy): domain Eukaryota; kingdom Metazoa; phylum Chordata; class Actinopteri; order Cyprinodontiformes; family Nothobranchiidae; genus Nothobranchius; species Nothobranchius furzeri. The sequence continues at coordinate 28,608 of NW_027223236.1, read as the reverse complement.
CCCGGACCAGAAGTCGACGCCCCCGGACCAGAAGTCGACGGTCCAGAAGTCGACGGTCCAGAAGTCGACGGTCCAGAAGTCGACGGTCTAGAAGTCGACGGTCCAGGGCTCTGTGGCCGACGCCCCTGCCAGTCCTGTGGCCGACGCCCCTGCCAGTCCTGTGGCCGACGCCAGTCCTGTGGCCGACGCCTCTTCCTCGTGTTCTGAAGTCGACGCCTCTTCCTCGTGTTCTGAAGTCGACGCCTCTTCCTCGTGTTCTGAAGTCGACGCCTCTTCCTCGTGTTCTGAAGACGACGCCTCTGATGACGTCGCCTGTCCAGAAGTCGACGCCTCTGATGACGTCGCCTGTCCAGAAGTCGACGCCTCTGATGACGTCGCCTGTCCAGAAGTCGACGCCTCTGATGACGTCGTGTCCGAAGTCGTCACCCCTGATGACGACGTGTCCGAAGTCGTCGCCTCCTCCTCTGATGACGACGTGTCCGAAGTCGTCGCCTCCTCCTCTGATGACGACGTGTCCGAAGTCGTCGCCTCCTCCTCTGATGACGACGTGTCCGAAGTCGTCGCCTCCTCCTCTGATGACGACGTGTCCGAAGTCGTCGCCTCCTCCTCTGATGACGTCGCCGCCATGTCCGATGACGTCCCGTCCGATGACGTCCCGTCTGATGACATCGCCTCCTCCTCTGATGACGTCCCGTCTGATGACGTCGCCGCCTCCTCTGATGACGTCGCCGCCACGTCCGATGACGTCCCGTCTGACGACGTCCCCGAAGTCGGCTCGTCCGACGACGTCGCCGCCTCCTCTGATGACGTCCCCGAAGTCGGCTCGTCCGACGACGTCGCCGCCTCCTCTGATGACGTCCCCGAAGTCGGCTCGTCCGACGACGTCGCCGCCTCCTCTGATGACGTCCCCGAAGTCGGCTCGTCCGATGACATCGCCGCTGCCTCGTCTGGGGATGCACTTTGCACTCAAGAGGCCGACGCTCCATCCAGCCCGGCGTCTCCACGGTCTCCGGTTCCGATGGTGGTTTTGAGGGCAACGCCGGCCCAGCCTGCAGTGACTTTGTCGCCGGCCCAGCCTGCAGAGCTCCTCCTCTGCTGCAGGCGCCGGCCTCCAGAGGCCCGTCGCCTCCTCTTCTGCCGCAGGCGCCGGCCTCCAAGGGCCCGTCGCCTCCTCATCTGCCGCAGGCGCCGGCCTCCAAGGGCCCATCGCCTCCTCTTCTGCCGCAGGCGCCGGCCTCCAAGGGCCCGTCGCCTCCTCATCTGCCGCAGGCGCCGGCCTCCAAGGGCCCGTCGCCTCCTCATCTGCCGCAGGCGCCGGCCTCCAAGGGCCCGTCGCCTCCTCATCTGCCGCAGGCGCCGGCCTCCAAGGGCCCGTCGCCTCCTCATCTGCCGCAGGCGCCGGCCTCCAAGGGCCCGTCGCCTCCTCATCTGCCGCAGGCGCCGGCCTCCACGGGCCCGTCGTCTCCTCCTCTGCCTCAGACGCCGGCCCCCAGGGCTCGTCGTCTCCTTCTCTGCCTCAGACGCCGGCCTCCAAGAGCCTGTCGTCGCCTCCTCCTCTACCCCTCTGCTGGTCCCTCTGTTCCTCCGGGCCCTTCCTCCTAGTTCCCCTCCTCCCACCCTGCTCCTCGTTCCTGTGGGCGTCTGGGATCCGCCCCTTGAGGGGGGGGGGGTACTGTCACACCCGGTCATGTCTCCCCGTTTAGTTCAGCCTTGTGTCTCATTGATTACTCCCACCTGCCTCTCGTTTCCCAATCACCTTAGCTCCCAACCCTCCTGTATTTAAACCCTGTCTGTTCTTTGTACTGTGTCAGATCATTGTTTCATTGTCAGGCGTGCTTCAGTATTAAAACCCTTTGAATGTGCTCACCTGTCTGCCTGTTTTCCTGCTCCGCGTTGGATCCTCATCTCATCTCAGCTCCGCTCCTCTCAGGAGCGCGCTGACAGGTAAGGGTCACCGCGCCTACACCGCAGCCACGGTAAACCCACCGAGATAATAGTTTTTTTTAAAAACAAGACGGTTATTATTATTGTCAACTTTTTTTTTTACCGGGGTTTACCGCTACACTGGTTACCGTGACAACCCTACCTGATCGGTCTGCTTTGATCTATTTTGAAAACTCCGATCAAAACCGATAGGGGCGCTATCGGCCGATTACGATCAAATGCTGATCCATCGGTGCATCCCTAATGACACCTAGTGGTTATTTACTGGTACCGCCTTAACATTGACACTCCCAATGGATAAGATGAGGACAATTTATTAGCATTTAATACAGCTGTGTAATGACGTGTAATTAATATCAAAAAATTGTCTGATAGAATGTTTTACATACAAACTACCAATTTGTAACCAAAGACTAGGCTACGTAAAATGTGAATGAACTTTTATAAGTAACTTTGGTAAGTTTCAGATTTCAATTCATTAAATAACATTGATGGAGGGGGGGCCCATAAAATGCAGCCTGCCTAGTGTAGTCCATTTATTTAATCCGGCTCTGCAGACAGAGACTCCCACTCAAGCCTCTCCCTCCCGTAGACCTGCACAAGAATCTATACTCCAAGACCACCCAGTACCAACCCCAACTCCGACACCAGACATTACTTTGAGGACTTTGCCGTCGGACAGAGAGGAGACTTTTTACAACATCACCCAGACGTGTACGCTGTCTTCATGAGTATTGTGCCATTCCAGACATATAACAGCTGGGTAAAGAAATGCAACTGGGAGGGCACAAACGGGAAAATGGCCCTTCCTGAGAATGTGAAAGAGCGGGTACATTCCTTAGTTTCCCAGTGCTTCCCTAACCTGAGTGTGGACCAGTGGTACAAGGTATGCTCTCGCATAAATGAGCGGCTGAGATGTCCACGTAAAGTTGATCCTGAAACACCTCGTCATGGTTTCTTGCAACATGGAATGTGATTAGCGTTTAATTGATAGGCTTTTTTTTCCTCAAATAAAGTATTGGAAAAACATTTGGTTGTATGTCATTGAAATGTCTATTACTGTACTGGAGCCAAATGTCAGCCATGTGTGCCTTCTATCTATCTGTGCATTCACTTATTATTAATTATAGAATTATATACAATCTGGGCATAGAAAGTATTTTTAGGATTTATAGCTTGTTGGCAGCAGGTGTTACACATTACTGGGAAGCTTCAATAGCTATAAATACTGGTTTCCAAATTCTGTTAGCATCTGGGGTTGCTATATAGCTACTGTACCTCTGATGTTAAAGGTATAGCAATCGATCTTTTACTTCCGGGTGGATCACGTCAAACATTGGTCCGCATAACTGTCAATCATTCTGGCGAAGCCTTTGCGTAAGTCCGTCGTACGTGCTCGCCCCTGGGTCATTTTTCTCCTTGCGCATGCGCACTTTTATCTCAACGGGTTCTTATGAAAATGGCTGAGAGTCGCAAGAGAAAAGGTGTCTTCGAAGTCTACGAGAAGAAGAGAAAGGCCTCTGAAGTGAGAAATAAGACCAGAGTGTTTTTGGGAGAGTCTTTTCAACGTTGGCGTTCGCTGAGAGACGGTTGGGCTGTCCACAGACGCTGCGGTTGCCTGTTTTCTGCTCGACAGGTAAGCTAAAGTTCGGCATGCTATTTGGAGGAATGCATTTGAGATTACTGATAGAAGAACTGTATGAAAATAAAACCTGTTTTATATTTGTGTGCACACATCAGCTTCTGAAATATTCTACTGGCCAAACAAAGCGCGTTCTCTGCTGACGTGATTCCAACATGGCAGCGCCCGGTCTGCATGTGAAAAAATAAACAAATGACGAGAGAGCTGTAAACAGAGGAAATGCTTCTACTTGTTTTATTGTTGATAAGTCGCTGCAATCGTCATTTCAAGTTTCGGAAAGTATGAGTACGGTGGCTGCAAAGACAGAGCAGTCTAGGATTTTATTCCTATCTACCCAAACAGATGTGCTTTACTGACACAGAGTCCTTACGACCGTTCCGCCATCTTCATCCTGAATCCTTCGAGAGTGTAGTGTCAGCTGATCGATCCGCAAAGCACCGTTTAGTTTATTTATTTATTTTTTTACATGCGGACAGGGGGCTACTGTACCCCTGATGTTAAAGGTATAGCAATCGATCTTTTACATCCGGGTGGATCACATCAACCATTGGTCCACATAACTGTAATTAATCTGAACACATCTTTGAGCGGAGACATGCATCATGTACCAGGATAATGCCAGTCTGTTTTCTTCTTTCTTCTTCTTGTTGTTCCTTCTTGTTTGTTCTTGTTCCTTTTTCTTATTGTTCCTTCTTGTTTCTTCTTCTTCTTGTTTCTTCTTGTTTCTTCTTTCTTCAACAAGAAGAAGGAAGAAGAAGAAACAAGTAGGAACAAGAAGAAGAAACAAGAAACGAAGAAGAAAGAAGAAAAAAGAAGTTACAAGAAGGAACAAGAAGACGGAACAAGAAGAAGAAGGAACAATGAGGAACAAGAAGAAGAAGGAACAAGAAGAAAGAATAAACAAGAAGAAACAACAAGAAGAAGAAACAAGAAGGAACAAAAAGGAACAAGGTTATAGGTTATATTGTCCTTGGGTAGGTCAGGTTTTTCACTCAAATTTTAATTCGAAAGCTAGAGGAGTGGCCATTCTCATCAATAAGAATGTTCAATTCTCTTCGACCAATGTTATCGCTGATGGGAATGGTAGATACATCATTGTTGCTGGCACCCTAATGCAGAAAAAGGTTTTGTTGGTAAACGTATTTGCCCCGAATTTTGATGATGCTTAATTCGCTAATAGATTGCTGAGTAACATCCCCTTTCTGAATACACATTTGCTTATTTTTGGTGGTGATCTGAATTGTGTTTTTGTTCCAAGCTTGGATCATTCTGGTCCTCGTAATTGGACTCCATCCATGAAACAGAATGATCTTGTTGATCCATGGAGACTTCGCAATCCTACAATCAAAAATTTTTCGTTTTTCTCCCAGGTCCACCAATCTTATTCCAGAATTGATTATTTTTTCATCGACAGAACTCTCAATTCATGTGTTAATAATTCCGACTATTCTGGTATTGTAATATCTGATCACTCTCCTCTGCTATTGGATGTTCAACTCTCTACCTATAAACGTAGTCCTCCACTTTGGAGATTTAATTCTCTCCTTCTGGCGGATAAAGAATGTTGTGAATTTATTTCAAGCTCTATTGAGGAGTTCTTGTTCTTCAATCGGGATGATTCTGTTTCATATTCTCTGCTGTGGGAGACTCTTAAATGCTATTTGAGAGGTCAAATTATTTCATATTCTGTCCGTGCTAATAAAAAGATTAATGCCAGGCTTAAAGAACTTACGGCTGCAATTAGTAACTTTGATCAAAGTTATGTACTGAACCCTTCTCCAGAATTACTGAAGCAGCGCCTTGATTTGCAAGCAGAATTTGATCTTATGTCAACCAAAGAGGCTGAGCACTTATTACTACGCAGTCGTGGCTCATATTATGAATACGGTGACAAGGCTAATCGCTTGTTGGCACATCAGTTACGACGTCAGGCCTCCTCGCGTGTGATACCCAGTATTAAAAACTCTTATGACAATATTACTACAGATCCCTTGGAAATTAATTCTACCTTTAAAACATTTTACTCTTTGTTGTACAAGTCAGAATTTCCAAAGGATAAAGCTAAAATGAATGAATTTCTTCAGACTCTTTCAAACCCTGTTATTGGTACTGATAAGGCCGGGCAATTGGACTCCCCATTATCTGCTGAAGAAGTATTAAAAGCTATTAAAGCTATGCAGTCTAATAAAGCCCCAGGCCCGGATGGGTTTTGTATTGAATTTTATAAAACACTTATTGGTAAACTGGCACCATTGCTTTTGTCTGTGTTTAACGAGTCCTTGGAATCAGGTTCATTACCACCTAGTTTCACACAGGCCACCATAGCGCTCCTTATCAAAAATGACAAGGACCCAACTTCCTGTGGTTCCTACAGGCCATTATCTCTGCTTAATGCCGATGCAAAGGTATTGGCTAAAGTAATTGCGTCTTGCCTTGAGGATGTGCTTCCTCAAATTATATCTGAAGAGCAGAACGGCTTTATAAAGGGACGGCAATTGTTTTTTAATACCCGTACACTCTTTAACGTTATTTACTCAAAGCATCTATCTCAACTTCCTGAACTTGTGATTTCTTTAGATGCTGAAAAGGCTTTCGATAGGGTGGAGTGGGAATACTTGTTTGCAGTTTTGGAGAAATTTGGTTTTGGTGATAAATTCACTTGCTGGATTAAGCTTCTTTATTCATCCCCTAAAGCCAGTGTTCATACTAATGATGTTTACTCTGATTATTTAGCTCTGGGTCGTGGTTGTCGTCAAGATTGCCCTTTGTCATCTTTACTTTTTGCCATTGCCATCGAGCCGCTGTCCATTACATTAAGATCTTCTTCTGTATTCAAGGGAATCATCCGTAATTACGCATAAAGTATCATTGTATGCTGATGACTTGTTATTATATATGACTGACCCTGCTCGCTCCATCCCTGCTGTTTTAAGTACTCTGGAGAACTTCAGCTCGTTTTCAGGTTATAAATTAAATTTAGGGAAAAGTGGGTGTTTTCCTGTTAATATGGCAGCACGTCAACTTCAACAGTCCGATCTACCCTTTCGTCTCAGTCCCTCTGGGTTTAAGTACTTAGGGATTAACGTGACTCGCTCTCTATCTGGCCTTAAATCAGCAAATTTATCTCCTCTTATATCTAGGATCACATCTGATATTCAAAGATGGGGTAATCTCCCCCTTTCTTTAATCGGTAAGATTAATGTTGTTAAAATGAACATCTTACCAAAATTTTTATTTTTATTTCAGTCAATTCCCTTATTTTTGCCGAAACATTTCTTTGTTTCACTGGACAAGATTATTGGTCCTTTCATTTGGGGAGGGAAGCCGCCTAGGGTTTCTAAAACTTTGCTGCAGCAATGCAGATTTAGTGGAGGACTTGCATTACCTAATTTTCTAGCTTACTACTGGGCCGCTCACATCCATAAACTTTGCTACTGGCTAAAATCTTCTGGTTCCTCGTGGCGTAAATTGGAGCTATCATCATGTAAGGGCTCTTCTTTACCAGCTTTGCTCTATTCCTCTTTACCCGTAAAACCCTCTCTGTATACTGATAATCTGGTGGTTCTTAACACACTCAAAATCTGGTTTCAGTTTAGACGACACTTTCATTTTGTAATGCCATCCTCCTCGGGTCCTCTAACCGACAATCATTTGTTTCCTCCTTCACTTTTGGACTCGACATTCTCAGTGTGGTGTGACAAGGGTATAGAACAGTTTAAACATGTATATGTGGATGGTGTGTTCGATAGTTTTCCCAATTTGTCTTCTCGTTATAATCTCCCTATTACCCATTTGTTTCGCTATTTTCAAATTCGAAATTTTGATGCCAAGTGTTTCCCAAATTTCCCCTCTTTACCTCCAGAACAGCGGTTGGAAACTACGTTATCTTTTATTCCTCATCACAGAGGAACCATTTCGAAACTCTATGATGTTATTCTGTCTTTTAGTAACCACTCTAAGGTTAAGCTTAGGGGTATATGGGAAGGAGAACTAGGAATTGGAATACATGAGGAGTCTTGGGAACAGGCTATAGCAAGGGTACGATCTTCCACCTCCTGCGCTCGTCTTGGACTTACTCAATTTAAGGTTATTCATAGGGTGCATTTCTCTAAGTCTAGACTTTCTGAATTGTATCCAGAAGTGGAAAATAAATGTGATAAATGCCAGGGTTCTCCTTGTCACCTTCGCCACATGTTTTTTTTTTTTGTGTGTCCTGAGCTAAAAAGTTTCTGGACAGGGTATTTTGCTATTATGTCAACTGTTCTTGGGGTAACTCTTCATCCTTGTCCTCCGATTGCAGTATTCGGGATTCCTGACCGCTCACTTATACTGGACTCCACACAAAAGGATATTATTGCCTTCACATCCCTATTAGCGAGACGTCTAACATTGTTGCATTGGAAGTCTGCTAAGTGTCCTACTGTTTCCCAATTGCTTAAAGATGTCATGTTTTTTTTTTAAAATTGAAAAAATCAAATATAAGTTGAGAGGTTGCACGGCCAAATTTTTTCACAAGTGGCAACCCTTTATCTCTTATTTTACTAGTCTAGAGGTATTACCTGTTTAAATGTACTTCTGTTATTGTTATATTCCGATAATATGTTTGATGGTTGTGTTGATCTGTGTGGGACGGGGGGTGGGGGTGGGGGGGTCTTTGTTTTGGGATGTTTTTGTGTTTAGTTGTCTTGGTTTTTTTTTTTTGGTTTTTTTTTTGTTATTTACCTAGAAAAATGAAGAAAGGTTAATTGTATTTTGGTAATTGCAAGTACTGTTGTTTTCTTCTTTCAATAAAAATGTTTTTTTTTTTAAAAAAAAGGTAGTTTGATCCTGTTCACCTTTGCCAGAGTCCAGCTCCGAGCCTCCGTAGGCCAGCAGCCTCCGTAGCTGAGTGGCTGCTGTAGTAAAGGGAGACCAGATTACCCGCAAATAGAAACACTGTCCCACGTTGCTGACAGTTTTCCGTTTCATGTTTAAATCTTAAATTAAACTGTTTGTGAAGAGAAAGCAGTGGCTGTTAATCCAGCAAGGACGTGGGATTTTATGCAGGAGCGCGCGCCGCGCATGAACCACACCAAAAGAAGGAAAGACAGAGCGTGCAGAGGTAAGACTGTCATGACCCTGCCATGCCCTGACCTGCATGCACCATCATTCATCTCATCAGCCTTCATTCATCACACCTAGTCCCCTCATCAAGTGCTGTAAGCAGACTCCAAGGGCAGCATGTTGATATGTGACGTTACTATTGTCTAACATCATTTTTTTGAAAAATAACCAACAAGGTGTGACCAACACAGAAGGAAGACACTGAGAGAAAAGCAGTGTTGTGACCACAGGTAAACATCTGTTGAATGTCAGCAAAAACAAGCCCTGAAGTCCTATGAATCCATGATAACAGACGTGCACGTTAGTCAAACTTTGTTGTGGCCTTATATGATGCTTGGAAGTGTTCTTTTTGTTTTTTAAGGGATAGTGAAAATGATGTTGAAAAAATCAAAAAGTTAATTATTGTGCATTTAATGGAGGTGTAAGAAACCCTAGTCCTGGAGAGCTGCTACCCAGCATGTTTAGAGGCTACACAGCATTAACACACCTGATGATAATCAGCAGGTGATTAACGCCTCTGTAGAGCCTCATGAGCTGCTGAACAAGTGAATCAAATGTGTTGAAGCAAGGAAACCTCTAAAATGTGCTAGAGGCTCTCCAGGACCAGGGTTCCCTACCCCTGCTTTTATGTGTGAGTGACTGGATGAATGACTTTAGAGCAGCGGTTCACAACTTTTTTCCCACAAGCACCCTCTTGTTTGTGTCCAACATGAGCCAAGCACCTTACAACCACAATCCCTACGCACACACACACACATCAAAAGTGAATGATTCTACATTTTATACTGTACATCCATAAGGGGTTGTAACTCTAATACACAGTGTTAATTGTACAATTGTTTGTGTCCTGAGCAATTTATAAATTTAATTTTTTAAAAATATCATCTTTAGAGCCTCACAACTTCATCACAGGCACAGGTGTGTGGACCCCCTGCAATCTTGTGGAGAACCCATTAGGGTGCCAGGACCCAGGGTTGGGAAACACTGCTATATACGGTTTAATGAAAATAGAAGCCATTTACTGTTTGCCCCTCTAGTCATTTATTTGGTAGTACCTATGTAAAAAAAGATCCATTCCATCAATATGTGACATGAGAAGATCTAAACACGTGTACTGATAATACCAATGACGTAAATTTTAACTGATCATTTGTAGTAAAGATTAACAGTTCAGGCATGAAATTGATCACAAATATTGTAATGAAGTGCTCTGTAACAAAGGTTATGTGGATGCATTTCTTTGTCCTTGTTAGATTCAACGTGGAAGTTGTTCAACATGGTTTCACACGCTCTGCCTTGGAATGACTGCCTTCCAGATGCCAAGCAAAAAGACACCTTGGTGTTGTGACGGTGCAAACAGCAGCATGTAAACAACATGTAGGTGTTTGGTTGGAAGTGTAAACATGGAGTTGTACTGGACAAGACAGCACAACTTCAAATTTATGAGCCGAGGACTTGGTTGTCCTTTGTTTACATAAGAATGATGATGATGCACATTAAGGAAAGCAGTGCAAATGTTTCTTTCATATGCAAAGTACTTGTATTTTGGAATGGATAATTTATTATTTACAATTAGTTTCATTGTTCTCTATGTTACTTTTTTACTCATATCTGTCAAGTACTTGTATGTGTGTGAGAGAGGCCTATATGCGGATCTTTGTTTTTTAAGTCTTAACACTGAGGTGTACTCTACACCACAGCATGACTTAAATGTTGTGAGACTATTAATTTACTCTGTCTACATCATCTGTTTACATAAGCATGATGATGGAGATACTGACTGTCCCACTAACTAGGTACAGGTCTAGAGGTGATCGGGCTTTCTCGGTCTTGGCTCCTTCTCTCTGGAATGAGCTTCCACTTGATATTAAACTGTCACCTTCGCTACGCTCCTCCTTGAACCGTCACCTTATCGTGGTGGAGGAGTTTGAGTGCCCTAATGATCCTAGGAGCTATGTTGGCTGGGGCACTTAGTGCCCCTGGTAGGGTCTCCCATGACAAATTGGTCTTAGGTGAAGGGTGAGACAAAGAACGGTTCGAAGGATCTTTCATGGCGGTTAAAACGAAGAGTCGGAGTACCCGGCCCGGAGGGTTACCGGGGTCCCACCCTGGAGCCAGGCCTGGGGTTGGGGCCCGTGAGCGAGCGCCTGGTGGCCGGGCTTTCGCCCATGGGATCCGGCCGAGCCCAGCCCGAACCGGATACATGGGCTCGTCCAACTGTGGACCCACCACCCGCAGGAGGAACATGAAGGGTCCGGTGCAATGCGAATCGGGTGGCAGACCAAGGCGGGAGCCTTGGCGGTCCAATCCCCGGACAAGAAAACTAGTTTTTGGGACATGGAACGTCACCTCGCTGGCGGGGAAGGAGCCGGAGCTTGTGGCAGAGGTTGAGCGGTACCAGCTAGATATAGTCGGACTCACCTCGACACATTGCATTGGCTCTGGAACCCGAGACCTGGAGAGGGGTTGGACACTCTACTTTGCTGGAGTTGCTCCGGGTGAGAGGCGGAGGGCTGGGGTTGGCTTTTTGTTAGCCCCGAGACTCTCTGCCTGTGTGTTGGGGTTTACCCCGGGGGACAAGAGGGTAGCTTCCTTGCGCCTTCGGGTCGGGGAACGGGTCCTGACTGTTGTTTGTGCTTATGGGCCAAATATCAGTTCAGAGTACCCACCCTTTTTGGAGTCCCTGGGACGAGTGCTAGATAGTGCTCCATCAGGGGACTCCATTGTCCTGCTGGGGGACTTCAATGCTCACGTGGGCAATGACAGCTTGACCTGGAGGGGTGTGATTGGGCGGAACGGCCCACCTAATCTGAACTCGAGCTGTGTTTTGTTATTGGACTTCTGTGCAAGCCGCAGTTTGGCCATAACGAACACCATGTTCGAACATAAGGATGCCCACCGGTACACTTGGTACCAGGGCAGCCTAGGTCACAGGTCGATGATAGATTTTGTAGTCGTATCATCTGACCTGCGGCCGTATGTTTTGGACACCCGAGTGAAGAGAGGGGCGGAGCTGTCAACTGATCACCACCTGGTGGTGAGTTGGATCAGATGGCAAGGGAACATGCCGCGTAGACCTGGCAGACCCAAACGCATAGTGAGGGTCTGCTGGGAACGCCTGGCAGAAGAACCTGTCAAGACGGTCTTCAACTCCCACCTCCGGCAGAGCTTTGACCACGTCCCGAGAGCAGTGGGGGACATTGAGTCCGAGTGGGCCTTGTTCCACTCTGCGATTGTCGAGGCGGCTGTTGCTAGCTGTGGTCGTAAGGTGGCCGGTGCCAGTCGTGGTGGCAACCCCCGTACCCGCTGGTGGACACCAGAGGTTCGGGGAGCCGTCAGGCTGAAGAAGGAGGCCTACAGGGCGTGGCTGGTCTGTGGGTCTCCGGAGGCAGCAGACAGGTACCGGATAGCCAAGCGGGGTGCAGCAGTGGCAGTTGCCGAGGAAAAATCTCGGGCGTGGGAGGAGTTTGGTGAGGCCATGGAGAAAGACTATCGATCGGCTCCAAAGAGGTTCTGGCAAACTGTCCGGCGCCTCAGGAGAGGAAGGCAGCAACTCGCTCACACTGTTTACAGTGGGGATGGGGAGCTGCTGACGTCAACTGAGGCTATAGTCGGACGGTGGAAGGAATACTTTGAGGAGCTCCTCAATCCCACCAATGCGCATTCCGAGGAGGAACCAGAGCTGGGAGGCCTGGGGATGGACTGTCCGATCTCGGGGGCAGAAGTTGCTGAGGTAGTCAAACAACTACACAGCGGCGGAGCCCCGGGGGCGGATGAGGTTCATCCTGGGTATCTCAAGGCTATGGATGTTGTAGGGCTGTCATGGTTGACACGTCTCTACAACATTGCGTGGTCATCGGGGGCAGTTCCTAGGGAGTGGCAGACCGGGGTGGTGGTCCCCATCTTTAAGAAGGGTGACCTGAGGGTGTGTTCCAACTATAGGGGGATCACACTCCTCAGCCTCCCTGGAAAGGTCTACGCCAAGGTACTGGAGAGGAGGGTCCGATCGATAGTTGAATCTCAGATAGAGGAGGAGCAATGTGGTTTTCGTCCTGGCCGTGGAACTGTGGACCAGCTCTATACCCTTGCAAGGGTGATGGAGGGGGCATGGGAGTTTGCCCAACCAATCCACATGTGCTTTGTGGATTTGGAGAAGGCTTATGACCGTGTCCCCAGGGGCACCCTGTGGGGGACGCTCCAGGAGTATGGGGTGGGTGGCTTTCTGTTAAGGGCCATTCAGTCCCTTTACCAGAGGAGAGTGAGTTTGGTCCGCATAGCCGGTAGTAAGTCGGACCTGTTCCCAGTGAGGGTTGGACTCCGCCAGGGCTGCCCTTTGTCACCGGTTCTGTTCATCACTTTTATGGACAGAATTTCTAGACGCAGCCGTGGTGTGGAGTGTGTCGAGTTTGGTGGCAGGAGAATCTCGTCTCTGCTTTTTGCGGATGATGTGGTCCTCCTAGCTTCATCCAGCTCTGACCTTCAGCTCTTGCTGGGTAGGTTCACGGCCGAATGTGAAGCGGCTGGGATGAGGATCAGCACCTCCAAATCTGAGACCATGGTTCTCGACCGGAAAAGGGTGGCTTGCCACCTCCGGGTCGGGGGAGAGGTCCTACCTCAAGTGGAGGAGTTTAAGTATCTCGGGGTCTTGTTCACGAGTGAGGGTAGGAGGGATCGGGAGATCGACAGGCGGATTGGTTCTGCATCTGCAGTGATGCGGACGCTGAGCCGATCTGTCGTGGGGAAGAGGGAGCTGAGCCAGAAAGCCAGGCTCTCGATTTACTGGTCGATCTACATCCCAATCCTCACCTATGGTCATGACCTTTGGGTAATGACCGAAAGAACGAGATCGCGGATACAAGCGGCCGAAATGAGTTTCCTCCGTAGGGTGGCCGGGCTCAGCCTTAGAGATAGGGTGAGGAGCTCGGACATTCGGGAGGGACTCGGAGTAGAACCGCTGCTCCTCCGGATCGAAAGGAGCCATTTGAGGTGGTTTGGGCATCTGGTCAGGATGCCTCCTGGACACCTCCCCGGGGAGGTGTTTCGGGCATGTCCTGCCGGCAGAAGGCCCCCGGGTCGACCCAGGACACGTTGGAGAGGTTACATCTCCAATCTGGTCCGGGAACGCCTTGGGGTCCTGCCGGAGGAGCTGGTGGACAAGGCCGGGGAGAGGACGGCCTGGAGCTCCCTAATTGGGATGCTGCTCCTGCGACCCGGACCCGGATAAGCGGAGGAAGACGAAGACGAAGACGAAGACGAAGACCTTCGCTGCGTGTTTTTAAAGAGCAAGTCAACCCCTACCAGAGTCTAACTCCACTCCCACTTCATGTTTGAAAAATGCAACAAATGCTGTTGCCTGGCAGACCGAGAAGGCGGAGCCGCTAACAAATACACACACACACAGGCTCACGACAGCATTGTGACATCATAATGTACCAGTTTACATCACAGCATACCTCTTAGCCAATAGCGGTGGCAGATTTAAATTAAAATACAGTGCAGAGTTTTTACCTGACGATGGCACAACACTGCCAGTTTTAGGCAGAATATTTAAATTTTAACTAAGATGCACTGAAGTGCCAAATTATTGACTACAGGTGTCTGCAGCACGATTAGTGTCATGAACTCCTCCTCTTAACCTCCTCTGCGGGCCTGGCTGGCACTGCACTCCAGCTCCCAGCATCCCTGTCACCGACGCTTCCCGGTGACGTCATCCCGCTGAACCTATTTAAGGACCTGTCACAGCTGAGCCGGCACTCAGTCATCATCTCACGATAGACGCCAACCTATTGTAAACGACTAAACCTAATCTGCCAACTCTAAAGACCATCCGGGAAGAGAACTTCCCACACTGTAAACAGTCACGACCAAATACCAGTCTCTCCGCGCCTGGGTCTCCAAGCCACACTCCAGCTCAGCCGATCGTACCTGACAGGATGACTGAGTCTCGAGTAGACCCAGCGGAGATCGCACAGCTGCGAGCAGACGTGGCACAGCTGCTCAGCCGTGTAGAACGCCAGGAGGCGGAAAACGCCCAACTTCGAATAGAGAACAACCAGCTTCGTGCTGTTATGGATCGCCAAGCATCCAAATTAGATTCTGACACCGAACTGGTCGTCCAACTCTCCTCGGCACTCCAACGTCAGGAATCTGCCACTCCTAACACTGTGGAGCCGTTTCTAAGTCTCCCCGACAAATGGGATGGGATTAAAGGATCCCCAGAGGGCATGTTGGCCGTCCTGTCAATGACTTTCGAGTGTCAGCCGGCATGCTACCCGACTTCCTGCTCTCGCGTTGCCCTGTTAACCTCCCTGCTGACGGGGCGAGCCGGTGAATGGGCGGCTGCCCTGTACAACCAGAAGTCTCCCGTGTGCAACGATTATGAAACCTTCGTGAAGGAACTGAAGAAGGCATTTGTGCATCCCAGCAGCAAGGTCGCAGACGAGACACGCCTGCTCCAGCTTCGGCAGGGCTCTCAGACCGTGGCCGAGTATACGTCACGCTTCCGAACCACCGCTGCCCGTCTGACCTGGGGTGATGCCGTGGTGAAGGCTGTGTACTTGGAGGGATTGTCACCTCGCATCCGGGAGGGCATGATCGGACACGAGGCCCCGACCTCCCTGGACCAGGCTGTGGACCTGGCTCTCCAGCTGGATCGCTGCCTTCTCACCAGACCAGGAGCGAGGGCGGTTCCCATACAACCCAGAATGTTCCCCCGCCGTCAGGAGAACCAACCCACGGAGGAACCCATGCAACTGGGTCATTTGCCCCCCGAGGAACGGGCGCAACGTTTTCGGGAGGGACGATGCGCCTATTGTGGGGATCTGGGCCATCCCCGGGCAACATGCCCCATACGCCCGGGAAACGGTTCCTCCGGGTCGGTGTAGGAGCGGTCAAACCCGGAGCCTCCATTCATGCAGCTCCTCATCACACCACCCTCCCGGTCTCCTTCCAGCTGAGCCAAGGACCGGTCCACCTGGTGGCTCTCCTCGACACCGGAGCTGCAGAAAGCTTTATCGACCAGGGGTTGGTCAACCGGCTCAAGATTCCACTCACTCTCCTCGATCACCCCGTTCCCGTCACTTCAGTGGACGGTCGCCCTCTCATGCCATATCCTATCACGCACCGAACCCAGAACCTCCGGATGACCATCGGAGAACACGTAGAGACCCTTCATTTCTTGGTCATTCACGCCCCCACGACTCCTCTCATTCTGGGTCATTCCTGGTTCCGCCTCCACGACCCTCACATCTCCTGGTCCACCTGTCAAGTCATGGCGTGGGGTGTTAACTGTCGCCTTCATCATCCGTCTCCAGGATCACAGCCTAGGGAGACACCACCCAAGGATGTGGATTTAACACTCCTTCCACCCCAATACCACGATTTGGCTCGGGTCTTTGCAAAGGAGCCTACCACCAAGCTGCCTCCTCATCGCCCCTACGATCTGGAGATCAGGCTTCAGCCCGGAACCACCCCGCCTCGGGGTCGGCTGTTCTCGCTCTCCCCGGCAGAGACCCAGGCGATGGACGCTTATATTAACGAGGCTCTCCGGAAGGGGTTTATCAGACATTCCACGTCTCCTGGGGC
Source organism: Nothobranchius furzeri (assembly GCF_043380555.1). Lineage (NCBI taxonomy): Eukaryota > Metazoa > Chordata > Actinopteri > Cyprinodontiformes > Nothobranchiidae > Nothobranchius > Nothobranchius furzeri. The sequence goes on along the minus strand of NW_027223236.1, from coordinate 12,335 downwards.
GGCAGGGTTCTTCTTTGTGAAGAAGAAGGAGGGTGACCTCCGGCCCTGTATAGACTATCGTGGGTTGAATAAAATCACCATCAGGGACCGCCATCCTCTCCCTTTAATGAGCACGACTTTGGATGCCACCGCCCAAGCCACACTGTTTACCAAGCTGGACCTCCGCAGTGCATACAACCTCATCCGCATAAAGGAGGGAGAGGAGTGGAAAACCGCTTTTATTACACCCACTGGACATTATGAGTACATTATGAGTACGTGCGTGAATACACCGCTGCATGCGACACTTGCGCCCGGTCTAAGTCCTCCACCCAACCTGGAGCCGGGGAATGGCAACCGCTCCATGTGCCCAAAAGGCCGTGGTCGCACATAGGTGTGGACTTTGTCACGGGGCTCCCCGCTGCCGACCACCTGGACACCATCCTCACCATCACCGACCGCTTTTCAAAAGCTGTGCACTTAGTGGCTATGGCAGGGCTCCCCACGGCTAAGAAAACAGCGGAGCTCCTCCTCGATCATGTGGTGAGGCTCCACGGATTTCCCCAGGACGTGGTGTCTGACAGAGGACCCCAGTTCATCTCACGTTTCTGGAAGGCTTTCTGTCGGTTGGTGGGCGCTTCCGCCAGTCTGTCGTCAGGCTATCATCCCCAGACTAATGGTCAGACGGAGAGAGCAAACCAGCAGCTCGGGCGTTACTTACGCTGCTTCGCCTCGTCTCAACCGTCCACCTGGCCTCGTTACCTCCTGTGGGCGGAGCTCTCACACAACCTCCAGACGTCCTCCGCCACGGGTCTATCACCCTTCGAGACCTGCTACGGATACCAGCCCCCTCTTTTCAACCATCAGGTGCCGGAGGTGGAGGTGGAGGTTCCGGCGGCTCAGGATATGGTCCGCCGCTGCCGTCTCGCTTGGATCAGGGCTCGCGCCGCCATCACCCGGGCTAATACGAAGTACTCCCGACAACATCGTCGCCGCCACCGGCCCGGCCCTGTGTTCCAGCCAGGTGACCGGGTTTGGCTCTCTACCACTAACCTCCGGTTGCCGGCTGGTTCCAGGAAGCTGTCGCCCCGCTTTTTGGGACCCTTCCAAGTCCGAGATGTCCTTGGTCCGGTCGCTTACCGGCTGCGCCTCCCTTCCACTCTTAAGGTGCACCCGGTATTCCTCGTCTCACAGCTCAAGCCGGTGGTGTCGTCTCCCCTCCATCCGCCTCCGGCCCGGGTGCCGACGCCCCGAGATGTCGATGGGGACCCCGTTTACACCGTCCGCAAAATTCTGGACGCCCGCGGCCGGGGCCGTGGATGGCAGTATTTGGTGGACTGGCAGGGTTACGGTCCGGAGGAGCGTAGCTGGGAGCCTGCCCGCTCGTTTCTGGATCCTTCCCTGTTGGCTGATTTCTGGTCTCGTCGCCCTGGGCCTTCTGGAGCCGTCCCTCGCGGGGGGGTGTTCCTGTCATGAACTCCTCCTCTTAACCTCCTCTGCGGGCCTGGCTGGCACTGCACTCCAGCTCCCAGCATCCCTGTCACCGACGTTTCCCAGTGACGTCATCCCGCTGAGCCTATTTAAGGACCTGTCACAGCTGAGCCGGCACTCAGTCATCATCTCACGATAGACGCCAACCTATTCTAAACGACTAAACCTAATCTGCCAACTCTAAAGACCATCCGGGAAGAGAACTTCCCACACTGAAAACAGTCATGACCAAATACCAGTCTCTCCACGCCTGGGTCTCCAAGCCACACTCCAGCTCAGCCGATGGTACCTGACAATTAGACACTCATTTATTTAGTTTATCAGCAAAAAAAAGTTTATTTGGGGGTGACTTGCTTTTTAAGAGTCGTTCGAAAACTCATTTTTATCGTTTAGCTTTTATGTGACTTGTATGCTTTTATGCTCCCTGTTTACATTTTGTATGGTGCTTTTATGTCTGTATGTTGTTTTTATCTTTTTTATTGCTATCTGTGTTTTTACTGTATTTCATGTTCAGCGCCTTGGGCTCCTGCAGAGGCAGTGGAAGGTGCTGTACCAATAAAGATTGATTGATGATGCACATTATAGAAAACAGTTTTCACTTTTGATTCATAAGCAACGTATTACTATTTTGGTAGAGTTGATTTTGTATTTTAAATCTTTTTCATTGTTCGGTCAAGTGTGTGTGTGTGTGTGTGTGTGTGTGTTACATTTTAGTGTATGGTGCCTTTTCAGTTGACATATTTGATTTGTGATTTGTTTTTGGAGAAGCAGAGATAAGCAAAGGTGAGCAGGTGCATTTTTTTGATAAAATTATTTAACCTCGTAAAAACGTTCATATGCAAACGACCAAGTGTTAATGATCCACACATAAAAACTTTGACTGTTAAATTTTGAAAGTATTGATAAAGAGTACTAGGAAATTGGTTATCAGCAGGGGCCATTTGTGGGTCACTACAGTTTACAGTAAAATAAATGAAAAATCAGAGATGTATTTTTTTCACAAACGTACTTGTTGGAGTACGTAGAGCCGGTTACTGTTGACCAGCAGGCATGATATAGTGACAACAACTTTTACAGTGTAGGAGCTACAGACATTTCAATGATTTAAAAATTCAACAAAAATCAGACAAGTATGTTTTCTAAAAAGTAAATGCTGTAAATGCACAGTTAGAGATTATTTTTTAAATATTCTGCAGAAAAACTACAGAGGTCCAGACCTCGATGTCCTCAATGGTAGATACGGCCATGGTGGTGTCTAATAGTGGGTAAATGTTTTATTTTTACTCACGCAGCTCTACACAGATTTCCATGGGATCAGAAATCAAAACCTGCAACACTCCTGTTCTTGACTGGACCTGTAGTCACCTCAACATCTGATGCTGTACAGAAGGAGGAGGACAGAAACTTCAGCAGCGAGCTCTGAAGAAGACTGCAGTAGTAGTTGAATGTGTTAAAGAAGAATGGTGGTGAAGATGACCTCCATCCTACAAAACCCCTCCTACCCACTGCGTTCCACTGTGGAGACCATGGACAGCTCCTTCAGAGGCAGACTGAGACATCCCAGATGTGAAACAGAACGCTACCGTAGGTCTTTCATCCCCTCTGCAGTAAGAGTGTAGAACTCCTCAGTTTAAGCTGTACTGGCATGATCCTGGTACACAATAACACCAATGCAGTATTCAGTATGTGTTCAGTATTTGTGCAATACCAGATTTACGTGGTATGTCTGTGTCCCTTACAGCATGCTGCATAGTTCTGGAACCCAAGTTTTTTTTTTATTTGTAGTTTTTAGTGGTCGAAGGTTACAATAATAGCTTACTGCCTATTTGTTATTATTTCTCTTCAAATGATTCTGGTGAGTGCTGGTGCTGCTGTAACAAGTGAGTTTCCCCACCGTGGGATCAATAAAGTCTGTTCTATTCTATTCTATTCTATTCTATTCTAACAATCACTTTCTGCTATGATTAATAATGTATCTTCCTTCAGTGCATGTAACAACTCTGGGGTGGTTTTTGATTTAAAAAGAATTCATAAACAAGTTGACTCATGAGTCAAGTAGTTTTCATACCTCCAGATTTTTGAAGAGAAATCATAACAAATAGGCAGTAAGCTATTATTGTAACCTTCGACCACTAAAAACTACAAATAAAAATAAAAAAACTTGGGTTCTAGAACTATGCAGCATGCTGTAAGGGACACAGACATGTAAGTCTGGAATTGCACAAATATTGAACACATACTGTCACGAACAGAACTCGGAAGACCTGAAGACGCCAAACACAATGAGAGTAAAATAAAAAGTCTTCATTAGGATGCAGAGTTACCGGAGTTGGGCGAGGCTGGAGACAGAGTCGGAGAGGAGGCGAGGGTCAAAACCAGATCGGACATGCAGATACGGGGAACAGGCAAGAGGCAAGGCTGAGGACAGGCGAAGGTCGTGGAGGCAGGCAGAGTACAAGGCAGGGGTCAGGAGCAAAAACGAGGTCCGGAGGCAGAGGTCAGGCAGGGTGGATGGCTGGAGAATTTACTGGCACAAAGGTTTCAATAATCCGGCCGGGAACTGGTGGCTGACTGGCATTGGCGGTTCTAGGGGCGGGGCCACAGGGGCACTGGCCCCTGCTGAAATATGATTGGCCCCTGTAGTGCCCCTGTCCTGTCACTCATCTGTCCTTTGTGCGGTGATGAGATTATAGGTGGATGCAATTCCGAGTCCAAACACTAGTGGCCGTGTGGCGCTAAGGAGCAAAATAGTGTGTGAAATCCAACAGAAGAAGATTTGAAAGGTTCCAAGAAGGGAGAACTTTTCAACCGACATCGGATCTGATGAGAGTCCACGTTATGAGGAGTTTGTTGGTAAGTCACGAATCACTGTTTACTCACAGTTGCCATGTAAGTCAAGTCTGACAATAAGTCCAATGGAAAGCAATGCCGACATTAGTTAAAGGTAATGTTAAAAAGGGCTTGTGAAAAAACGTTAGCCCTTGCTAATCCATGTACTTCTTTTGTAATCTGCATTTCGTGTGTTAATAGTTGGCACTGTCTGATAGAGAACATGAAAAGAAAGGGTCAGATACAGGCGGGAATTCTGCAGTTTTTTCCCAAGAGAGTGAGTGTGTCAGTTGGTGAGAACGAGCATGGAGATATCAGAGAGAGAGCCGCAGGAGGCTGTAGACCAGAGGCTGGAACAGGGCAAGGGACCTCCATTCCCCCTTTATCAGGTCAGAAAGAATATAATCTTTATTGTGCAACAGTCATGTCAGATAAACACGAGAGACAGCCTCTTGTAGGACATACCATGCTGGGAAATCACATAGACTGTACATATACAGCGTACGTGTAATATAAACGCGCCGTGGCGGCATGGTGTTGCGGGAATTTTGTGGCATTTGTGCTGCCACGGTTGATACTAATATCACCGCAACGCCGGACTTGTGAATGCATATTACAACTTGGCGCAACAGAAGGGGGTATCATGATCACGTGGGCAGTTACTGCCGAGCTCCGGCCGGCAACTATATTAAAAATGAAAGTAAACATGGGCCGTAAGTTTGGCTTTTCTAAACAGAATCAGCTGAGATGATGGCCGGGGAGCCTCTCCGTAAGAGTTGAAGCTCAGATCACCAGAGACTGCACGGGGACAGACACCTTCTGGAGCGGCTTGTTAAAAAAGTTTAATGAGTGTGGCTTTGATCGCAATAAAAAGCAAGTTATGTCCAAGATAAACTGAAGTCCGTGGCAGCGCAGAGACCGCCCCCAAGCTCCCTTTTCACCGCCATCGCATAATCTTTTGTAAAAAGATCATGATTGCACCACATTATCCAGCAGGACGGACTGACCACTTATAAACGACCTAATGCTGCCCATTGTGTTCTGCTTATAATTGAGGATAACCCATTCCCATTTTATCTTGGAGCTGATCCAGTTAATGTGGAGTCATTTTCTTGCACAGAAAATTTGCATTGAGCTTTTTATATTTATCAGTAATAATTGGGTCAGTTATTCCAAGCACCAAAAATAAAGGATTATTGTTTAAATTGATAGAAGTTGTTAATCGTGACAAATCATTAGTGGCAAAGTTGCTTCCCTTTAGTAAATGATTTTACGTTTCTCAAAGCATCTTTCCATTCATCATCAGTAATGTTGCAGTTAAGTTTCCTTTCCCACAATTCCTTCAAGGTTTCCCTAAATTGTGACATTTTGATGTATTGTAAAATGTGTGGGAAAAGTCCTTGTTTGAAACACTGAATTTTCTAATTGGTTGATTAAGTAAGGTCAAGGTTAAGTTTTCCAAAGAGATTTTGTGTTTTGGATATTCCTTTGTTAGTCCAACTTTTCCTGCCATTATTCTAGGTAAAAATAAAAAAAATCACCATTATCTCAAATTTGTTAAATGATGTTATCTTGTACTAATGGCACATATGTTTACTGAATTCTTCCGCTTCATGGTGATGTGGTTTACTATAACATTAACATAATGGATTTAAATTGTATTGGTTTCTTTGTCTACATCTACCACATCTCATCTTTATAGTCCAATCTTTCAAGTCTTCAATTTCAAATAAATAAAAATGTGGTCTCATAGAAAACAAAGTTTTGGCTGGATTTACCTGGAGTTTGACATATATTTGTATTTTAGCTGCAAACTGGGACAAGACTCTCTCCAATTTAGACAACCAGAGTGAAGTTAATGACTCAACCTTCCATCCTGCTGGGCCACCAGAGTCACCAATCAATGCTAATCCTGCAGGATCAAATGGTAAACATTGATCTTTGAAAGTAATAAATGCTTGTGTATGTATTTGGCTTATGTTAGATAATTTCTCATTTGCTGTTTTCAGACATCTTCCAGTGTGATGCACAGAATCCTGCGCAGACATCAGAACGGTGTTCTGTTCCAGTAGGACCTGGTGGTGTGCTTCTCATTTTGTAAAGGCTCTTTAAATTTAATTGAATTTTGCAGTCAGTCACTTGCAGATTCTGAATGCCATGAATGTTAAAGGTTGAGAGATATAAGCAACTGACTCAGACTTATTTAATTGACTTCCCACCAGACATTTCCCAGTCAAGAGCAGAGGGTCCTGTGATATTCTTCTGGTGTTTTTTCCACACACAAACATATTTTAACCTGATATTTGTGGCTTTGCAAAATAAATTGAATGCTAAAATTTCTCAAATGCTGTGTGTGGTTGTATTTTGTCAATGTACAGTAAAAATTGATGTACAATTGCATTGATGTTTTTCAACATGGTGTTGGGGTAAACTGTATCTACCATACAAAACTGGGAATAGTATGCAAGTATGTTGGACTGTTCGTGGCCCCTCTATAAATATTGTGGCCCCTTGATGGCCCCACCCTCAGAAAAATCCTAGATCCGCCACTGCTGACTGGTGAATATATATATTTGCTAAGCGAGCAAGATGGCGCCTGTGTTCGGCCATGCCACTGCTCGACTCCTATTTTTGATTGTGTTCACAATATACGCGGTCATTTCAGCCCAATTTTCATGTGGCTTTGTTTCTGCTGTACGGAGTTACGATCGTGGTTCTCTTCTTTGTATAAAAGAGTCTATGGAGTTCCTCTTTTATGAACAGCGCAAGTTCCAACAAACATTTCCGCCTCCGTTTGTTTGTTCACCCGACTCACCTGAGTACCAGCTGGTGTGCCGCGCCCCAGGCAGAAAGAGGAGATCGAGGAAGCGGGGATGCAGGTCTGGTGTTCAAGTCAAGCAGAGGCTGGCTTCTTTGGGAGTCGCAGCTCCGGATCGCCCGTCCAGGTGTTTGCGGAGGATCCCTTGTGTCGAGCGGCGCTGTGGCGGCGGGACGCTCCCCCCGTCATCCTTCCGGATCGTCGCGCCTGGTGTCCTGCACCCGGTGCGGAGTTGGTTTTCTGACTTGGATGTGCTGTTACCTTGCAGCCCTGTGTTTACACCGGTGGATCAGCTGATGCTTTCCCGGGTACGCTGGAGATCACGTGATCGCGTCTCCTGCTTACGACCGATCCTGCTGAATTCAGCTCCTAAGCCTTTGACAGCTCTCTCCTGCCGGTTTGGCCTGTTTAATGCTCGCTCTATTGCGAATAAATCATTCTCTTTGAATGAACTTTTCTCCAGTCAAACTCTGGATTTTATGTTCTTTACTGAGACATGGCAGAGAGAAGGTGAATATATTCATCTCAACGAACTCTGCCCCGCTGGCTGCGCTGTTTTTGGGATGCCCCGCCCCTCCCGCCGCGGAGGAGGTCTTGCAGTTGTTTTTAAGGAGACTTTTATCTGCAAAGTGTTAAACACTCAAGCTTTTACTTCTTTTGAATCACAGACAATCAAGATTGGTTCATCTATTCCATTTTACTGTGTGCTGATTTATCGCCCACCTGGACCAGCCACAGCTTTTCTTAAGGATTTTAGTGATTTTTTATCTTCTATCATAAAGCTGGAAAATGTTTTAATTCTGGGAGATTTTAATATTCATATTGATGACAGCACTTCTGGCCCAGCAGTGGAACTTTTAACAATGACTGAATCTTTCAATTTTGAGCAGCATGTCTCTGGCCCCACCCATCAAAAAGGCCATACTCTAGACCTTGTGTTTTCCCTTGATCTGAATATTTCCAATCTTTGTGTGAAGGATGTCCACATGAGTGACCATAGCTGTGTTTTATTTGATTTACACTTTAATCTTGAGTCTACGCCTTCTGTGGTCATCCCACAAAGGCGCATTATTTCAGAGAATACAGCAGCTAGATTCATTGAGATGTTTGACTCCAATTTGTTTTTGGAATCTCAGGATGTGGACAGCCTTATTCACAGCCTAAATAGTCGCTGTAAATCCATTTTGGATGTGGTTGCTCCTTTTAAATCTAACAGGGTAACTCGGAAACCATTTTCTCCTTGGATAAATGACAGCATTCAGAACTTGAAAAGACTGTGCAGGAAAACGGAACGCCTGTGGAAGTCCACTAAACTCGAGGTCCATAGGCTGTACCTTAAGGACCTTATGCTTTCTCTAAATGAGCTGATAAAAAAATCCAGGTCTGAATACTTCCGCAAACTGATTATCCAAAACAAGAAAAAAACCACAAGTTTTATTTGACACTATTAGCTCTATTGTGGCTCCTGCTGCGCCTCTTACACCTGTTTTCAACAAAGCAGATGCAAACAAATTCCTTAATTACTTTGTTGATAAAATTCAAAATATCAAAGACAAACTCCCATCTTTTCAGTCATGTAATGATGATATTGATGAACTCCCTGCGCACGCATGGTCCTCTTTCTCACCTGTAACACAGGATGATATTTTAGCTTTGGTAACCACAATGAAGCCCTCTTTTTGCCTGGCTGATGTCTTACCTTGTAAACTCCTTTCAAAAGTATTTGATGCCATTGGTCCCTGGGTTACCAGAATGTTTAACCTGTCCCTTTCTTCTGGCGTTTTCCCTAGCTGTTTTAAACATGCTTTTGTGGAACCCCTACTCAAAAAATCTAATCTGGATCCAACAGATCCTAAAAATTTTAGACCGATATCAAAACTCCCTTTCCTGTCCAAAGTCTTAGAGAAAGTGGTATCTGAACAACTGGTTTCCTTCTTACAGGATCCCAATATCTTTGACAGGTTTCAGTCCGGTTTCCGTAAGCGCCACTCTACGGAAACTGCGCTGCTTAAAGTGTCCAATGACATCTTGATGTCCGCAGACTCTGGGAAATGCACGGTCCTAGTTTTACTAGACCTTTCGTCCGCATTCGACACGGTTAACCATGAGATCTTGCTGAGTAGGCTCCGCGAGTTGGTTGGGTTGTCAGGTTCTGTCCTGGCGTGGTTTACATCCTATTTATCCGGGAGAAGCCTAAGTGTCTCAGTCAACCAGATCCTGTCTGACCCAACTGATCTACGGTGTGGAGTACCCCAGGGCTCAGTTTTGGGCCCGATTTTGTTCTTGTTGTACATCCTTCCTTTAGGAAACCTAATCCAGGAGTTTGCCGATGATGTTTCCTATCATCTCTTTGCTGATGATCTTCAGCTTTATTGTTCTTTCAAGCCTTCTGACGTTAAAAAATTGCATTCTTTATTATCATATTTTGAGCGAATCAAACAGTGGCTCGGTGCAAATGCCTTACGGCTGAACTCAGACAAAACTGAAGTACTGGTGATTGCCCCCGATGATGCTGCTCCAGGGATTCACCAGCAGTTAGGTGATCTGAGCTTGTCTGTAAAACCTACCCTTAGAAACCTTGGAGTTTTCTTTGACAAGGGAATGTCTCTTGAACATCACGCAAAGCAGTTAACTAGAAACTGTTTTTACCACTTGAGACAAATTTCTAAACTCAGAACAATGGTGTCTAAAGCTGATCTTGAGTTGATTATTCACGCGTTTACATCATCCCGTTTAGACTACTGTAATAGTTTATTTTCTTGTCTAAACAAAAAAGAGCTGTCCCGCTTACAACAAGTCCAGAATTGTGCAGCTAGAATTCTGACCCGTGACAACAGAAGGGCCCACATTACCCCCATTTTAAAAGCTCTTCATTGGCTTCCTATCACATTTCGCATAAATTTTAAAATTCTTGTGCTGACTTTCAGAGCGCTGCATGGTCTGGCTCCATTGTATGTTCGAGACATGCTCTGCCCTTACACGCCTTCTCGCAGGCTGAGATCTATGGATCAAAACCTTTTAATGGTCCCACTTACTCAGTTCAGGACACGAGGAGATCGCTCATTCCAGGCCGTCGCTCCTAGGCTCTGGAATGAGCTACCTCTGTCTTTACGCTCAATCGACTCAGTTGATGTTTTTAAGAGCAATCTTAAAACCCATTTGTTTCTCCAGGCATTTTAAACTTAGTCTCATTCAGATTGGTTTTATTTGACACTGTATATTGTGGCTGTATTTTACTGTATTTATATGTTGTTGCCTTTTAACTTGTGAAGCACTTTGTGACCTTTTTGTCTGTGAGAGGTGCTATAGAAATAAAGTTACTTACTATATAGCAGGGGAAGCAGGTGTGAGTGCTGAGCTGAGGAGTCAGGAGCAGGTGGAGTGGATGAAGCTGATTGCAGGAACAGGTGAGATGAATGGAGTTGATTGTGATGCTGACTGAGGTTGCTAGGGAAAACAGGGCTTGGCTGGAGCTTGGTGAGGGGACCAGGTGAGCTGAATGAAGAGGCAGAGGAGGGTGAAGGATGGGAGTCATGACACATACTGAATACTGCATTGGTGTTATTGTGTACCAGGATCATGCCAGTACAGCTTAAACTGAGGAGTTCTACACTCTTACTGCAGAGGGGATGAAAGACCTACGGTAGCGTTCTGTTTCACATCTGGGATGTCTCAGTCTGCCTCTGAAGGAGCTGTCCATGGTCCCCACAGTAGAACGCAGTGGGTAGGAGGGGTTTTGTAGGATGGAGGTCATCTTCACCACCATTCTTCTTTAACACATTCAACTACTACTGCAGTCTTCTTCAGAGCTCGCTGCTGAAGTTTCTGTCCTCCTCCTTCTGTACAGCATCAGATGTTGAGGTGACTACAGGTCCAGTCAAGAACAGGACCTGTAGGGTACAGGGTCCTAACAGCCCGTACCCTCTGGGGGGTACTTCAGGAGGATGGGGTACCAGGCCCTCTGATACGGGCTGTAAGGACCCGGTACGACTGGTGTCAGAGCTCGGTCTGCATTGCCGGCAGTTAGTCGAGCTCATTTCTGGTGAGAGTCGGCTGCCCTGATGCAACAGGGTTTGTACTGTATTGTATAATAAATAGTTTTCTATTTGACATGTTTGATTAGAAACTATAAATGTTTACTAAATATATTTGTATATGTCATAACCTGCCTTCATTTTATTTCTTAAGAGTAAAATCCCTCTACTGTGGATTTAGTTCTGTGTTATAATCCAACCCCTCCTCTTTAATCCGGGCTTGGGACCGGCAGAAGTGACCCAAAAGGGAAACCCTGGCAGAGTTAGTTGGTTTTTTTTATTTATTTTTTTTATTTTATTTTTACTTATTTATTCATTGGTTTGGTGCTGGATGAGAAGCTCGTCCATTTGCCCTTTTCTGTCAGCTGTTATCTTTTTAAGGCGTAACAGATTTAGGTGTTACACCTCTGAGCCAGAACCTTCTCCAGAACAGAGTGAATGCTGCCCAGAAACAAGCTGTTTCCTCTCTTACTAAAATGCACTCTGTCTGGGAGAAAAAGAGCGTTGTTGAAGAACCTGACCTCAGGATGCTCGATGACCAGGCCCCCAAAGCTCCTAACGGCCCTCCTCAGTGAAGAATTAACCTGTTTTCTGTTGTTGTTAATTCTTCCTGGTTGCCCGTATCCCCACGACTGCCGTTCGTTGATGGCGGAAAAGGCTATTCTCATTTCCGGAAAGTCCTTATGGAGGTGGGACAAATCCTTTTGGATCTGAGAAGCCAGTTCCACCGGGGAAACGTGACCCAGATCGTTTCCTCCAGCGTGGACGACCAGAATATCTGGAGGACCGTGTGTGCAAGCCTCGGAGTAAAACCTGGGAAGGACACCACCCCAGCCCATGCCTCCTTTACCAAACCATTGGACCTTAGCTCTGAGTCCAAAGTTTGGCCCAAACTGCTGCTGAGCCGCCTTTTCACCCCGTCTGATGTAACTGGATCCAATCATCCAGATTACTGGAGTTCCAGGCTGCTCAGACTTGATGGTAGATGCAGTTTTTGGGGGTTCGGAGACACTTTTGGGTCCTGAGTCCGTCCCTTTCCTACAACCTTTGAGGCGGATCATAGTGGGACGTTTCTGCTGAGGTGTCTCTCTTCTGTAGTACTGGGAACGAATATCCTGAGTACTGACAGAAGGCTGGTACTGGTTTGTCTCTCTTCTGTAGTACTGGGAACGAATATCCTGAGA
>NW_027223235.1:32500-36609 GCF_043380555.1 Nothobranchius furzeri | reverse complement strand
TAGAAACCTGGGTCGGACCCGGTCTACAGCAGAGCTCAGCAGCCCCCAGAAGCTGATGGCAGTGTGTGTGTGTGTGTGTGTGTTTAAGTCTCTGCCTGGTTGGAGAGCCGATACCTGGGTCGGACCTGGTCTGCAGCAGGGCTCAGCAGCCTCCAGAAGCTGATGGCAGTGTGTCTTTCATTCCCTGCGGGGTGCAGGAGCAGAAACCTGGGTCGGACCTGGTCTATAGCGGAGCTCAGCAGCCTCCAGCAGCTGATGGCAGTGTGTGTGTTAAAGACCCTGCGGGGTGGGAGAGCTGAAACCTGGGTCGGACCTGGTCTGCAGCAGGGCTCAGCAGCCCCCAGAAGCTGATGGCTGTGTGTGTTTAAGTCCCTGCGGGGTGGGAGAGCTGAAACCTGGGTCGGACCTGGCCCGCAGCAGGGCCCATCACCCTCCAGAAGCTGATGGCGGTGTGGGTTTAAGTCCCTGCGGGGTTGAGGAGCTGAAACCTGGGTCGGACCTGGTCTGCAGCAGGGCCCATCACCATCCAGAAGCTGATGGCTGTGTGTGTTTAAGTCCCAGGGGGGTGGGAGAGCCATAACCTGGGTCGGACCTGGTCTGCAGCAGGGCTCAGCAGCCTCCAGTTGCAGATGGCAGTGTGTGTTTAGTTCCCTGCGGGGTGCAGGAGCTGAAACCTGGGTCGGACCTGGTCTATAGCAGAGCTCAGCAGCCTCCAGAAGCTGATGGCAGTGTGTCTTCAATTCCCTGCGGGGTGCAGGAGCTGATACCTGGGTCGGACCTGGTCTGCAGCAGGGCCCATCACCATCCAGACGCTGATGGCAGTGTGTGTTTAAGTCCTAGTGGGCTGCAGGAGCTGAAACCTGGGTCGGACCTGCTCTATAGTAGAGCTCAGCAGCCTCCAGAAGCTGATGGCAGTGTGTCTTTAAGTCCCTGCGGGGTGGGATAGCTGAAACCTGGGTCGGACCTGGTCTGCAGCAGGGCCCATCACCATCCAGACGCTGATGGCAGTGTGTGTTTAAGTCCTAGTGGGCTGCAGGAGCTGAAACCTGGGTCGGACCTGCTCTATAGTAGAGCTCAGCAGCCTCCAGAAGCTGATGGCAGTGTGTCTTTAAGTCCCTGCGGGGTGGGATAGCTGAAACCTGGGTCGGACCTGGTCTGCAGCAGGGCCCATCACCCTCCAGAAGCTGTTGGCAGTGTGTCTTCCATTCCTAGTGGGGCAGGGGAGCAAAGACCTGGGCAGAGGAGCGCCTGTCTGCATCCGATCCGGCCCCTCAGCAGCCCGCCGTGAGCCTTAGAGAACCCCCCCCCCCCCCCAGCGGGCTCCAGGAACCGGGCCCTGCGTCGGACCCAGCTCAGTAAGGCCCTCCCTCGGGCCCTGCAGCAGGTGGCCCCGTCTATGCAGTCGAAAACCCCGCGAAAATCGGTGTAGAAACGCCCGAGAGGCGTGGTGCGGTTCCCCCGGCCGGTACCGGGTCCGGACCGGTCCGGAAGTCCACCCAGAACACTGCCTGGGGCTTCTGGGCGGCTCCCCAGGCGCAGGCAGTCGAAAACCGCGTGAAAATCGGTTCAGAATTGACAAAACGGCGACCTCGTCGCTCCAAAAACTAAGTCCAAACTAAGCCTTTCGCTTATCGCTTAACGCTTAAGGCGGTCGGCCTTATGGCCAGTAAATGAAAAGTGCCTGCGCCCCTGGAGGTTTTGGAAGGTGCGAGCGATGACCATGCTCGGGTTAGTAGGTGAGGCCATCGGAAAACCAGCGTGAGTTGGCGGGTTTGGGTGGCAATCTATTCCAGGCAGAGTCGACTATCTCTGGGCATCAATTTTGGGATTTTTCCGGCTCTGGTTCTGGGAGAAACGCAGGGGCAAAGTGCACGAGCCGCGGCCGATTTTGGTGGCCTGTCCCTGGGCACAAAGTCTGAGGAGTGTGGGCCTGGTTCTCCGAAAAATACCAGTCTGCTGGAGCTCACTCCCATGGCTCCAGGGGGCACGGCACACCCCCCGGTAGCCGACCAAAGTGCTCTACTCGGGCCAGACTCGGACCCACGACCCGGGGTGAGAACCACAACTACTGGTCATCCTTTTGACCTCCAGGGGGCGCGGCAGAGCCTCCCCAGTCCGACGCAAGTGCCCCACTTGGGCCATACTCAGACCCACGGCCCGGGGCGAGAACCACAACTACTGGTCATCCTTTAGACCTCCAGGGGGCCCGGCACAGCCTCCCTAGACCGACACAAGTGCTCCACTTGGGCTGTACTCTGACCCAAGTCCCGGTGCGAGAACCACAACTACTGGTCATCCTTTAGACCTCCAGGGGGCCCGGCACAGCCTCCCTAGGCCGACACAAGTGCTCCACTTGGGCTATACTCTGACCCAAGTCCCGGGGCGAGAACCACAACTACTGGTCATCCTTTTGACCTCATGGTCATCCTTTAGATCTCCAGGGGGCCCGGCACAGCCTCCCTAGGCCGACACAAGTGCTCCACTTGGGCTATACTCTGACCCAAGTCCCGGGGCGAGAACCACAACTACTGGTCATCCTTTAGACCTCCAGGGGGCACGGCACACCCCCCGGTAGCCGACCAAAGTGCTCTACTCGGGCCAGACTCGGACCCACGACCCGGGGTGAGAACCACAACTACTGGTCATCCTTTAGACCTCCAGGGGGCCCGGCACAGCCTCCCTAGTCCGACACAAGTGCTCCACTTGGGCTATACTCTGACCCAAGTCCCGGGGCGAGAACCACAACTACTGGTCATCCTTTAGACCTCCAGGGGGACCGGCACAGCCTCCCTAGACCGACACAAGTGCACCACTTGGGCCATACTCTGACCCAAGTCCCGGGGCGAGAACCACAACTACTGGTCATCCTTTTGACCTCATGGTCATCCTTTAGACCTCAAGGGGGCACGGCAGAGCCTCCCTAGTCCGACACAAGTGTCCCACTTGGGCTATACTATGACCCAAGTCCCGGGGCGAGAACCACAACTACTGGTCATCCTTTAGACCTCAAGGGGGCACGGCAGAGCCTCCCTAGTCCGACACAAGTGTCCCACTTGGGCCATACTCAGACCCACGGCCCGGGGCGAGAACCACAACTACTGGTCATCCTTTAGACCTCCAGGGGGCCCGGCACAGCCTCCCTAGTCCGACGCAAGTGCTCCACTTGGGCTGTACTCTGACCCAAGTCCCGGGGCGAGAACCACAACTAATGGTCATCCTTTAGACCTCCAGGGGGCACGGCACAGCCTCCCTAGTCCGACACAAGTGCTCCACTTGGGCTATACTCTGACCCAAGTCCCGGGGCGAGAACCACAACTACTGGTCATCCTTTAGACCTCCAGGGGGCACGGCAGAGCCTCCCTAGTCCGACACAAGTGTCCCACTTGGGCTATTCTCTGACCCAAGTCCCGGGGCGAGAACCACAACTACTGGTCATCCTTTAGACCTCCAGGGGGCACGACACAGCCTCCCTAGTCCGACCCAAGTGCTCCACTTGGGCTATACTATGACCCAAGTCCCGGGGCGAGAACCACAACTACTGGTCATCCTTTAGACCTCCAGGGGGCACGGCACAGCCTCCCTAGTCCGACACAAGTGCTCCACTTGGGCTATACTCTGACCCAAGTCCCGGGGCGAGAACCACAACTACTGGTCATCCTTTAGACCTCCAGGGGGCACGGCACAGCCTCCCTAGTCCGACACAAGTGCTCCACTTGGGCTATACTCTGACCCAAGTCCCGGGGCGAGAACCACAACTACTGGTCATCCTTTTGACCTCATGGTCATCCTTTAGACCTCCAGGGGGCCCGGCACAGCCTCCCTAGGCCGACACAAGTGCTCCACTTGGGCTATACTCTGACCCAAGTCCCGGGGCGAGAACCACAACTACTGGTCATCCTTTAGACCTCCAGGGGGCACGGCACAGCCTCCCTAGTCCGACACAAGTGCTCCACTTGGGCTATACTCTGACCCAAGTCCCGGGGCGAGAACCACAACTACTGGTCATCCTTTTGACCTCATGGTCATCCTTTAGACCTCCAGGGGGCCCGGCACAGCCTCCCTAGACCGACACAAGTGCTCCACTTGGGCTGTACTCTGACCCAAGTCCC
>NW_027223235.1:10000-20000 GCF_043380555.1 Nothobranchius furzeri | reverse complement strand
CCAGCAGCTGATGGCGGGGTGCAGGAGCAGAAGCCAGCCTCCAGCTGGTGATGGCGGGGTGAAGGAGCTGCAGCCAGCCTCCAGCAGCCAGCCTCCAGCTGGGTGATGGCGGGGCGGAGGAGCAGGCAGCCTCCATCAGCTGATGGCGGGGTGTAGGAGCAGCAGCCAGCCTCCAGCTGGTGATGGCGGGGAGGAGGAGCAGCAGCAGCCAGCCTCCAGCAGCCAGCCAGCCTCCAGCAGCTGATGGCGGTGTGTGGGAGCAGCAGCCAGCCTCCAGCGGCCAGCCAGCCTCCAGCAGCTGATGGCGGGGTGGAGGAGCTGCAGCCAGCGTCCATCAGCTGATGGCGGGGTGGAAGAGCAGCAGGCAGCCTCCAGCTGGTGATGGCGGGGTGGAGGAGCTGCAGCCAGCGTCCAGCAGCTGATGGCGGGGTGCAGGAGCAGCAGCCAGCCTCCAGCAGCTGATGGCGGGGTGGAGGAGCTGCAGCCAGCCTCCAGCAGCCAGCCTCCAGCTAGTGATGGCGGGGTGGAGAAGCAGGCAGCCTCCGTCAGCTGATGGCGGGGTGGAGGAGCAGAAGCCAGCCTCCAGCAGCTGATGGCGGGGTGCAGGAGCTGCAGCCAGCGTCCAGCAGCTGATGGTGGGGTGGAGGAGCTGCAGCCAGCCTCCAGCAGCCAGCCTCCAGCTAGTGATGGCGGGGTGGAGAAGCAGGCAGCCTCCGTCAGCTGATGGCGGGGTGGAGGAGCAGAAGCCAGCCTCCAGCAGCTGATGGCGGGGTGCAGGAGCTGCAGCCAGCGTCCAGCAGCTGATGGTGGGGTGGAGGAGCTGCAGCCAGCGTCCAGCAGCTGATGGTGGGGTGGAGGAGCTGCAGCCAGCCTCCAGCAGCCAGCCTCCAGCAGCTGATGGCGGGGTGCAGGAGCAGCAGCCAGCCTCCAGCAGCTGATGGCGGGGTGCAGGAGCAGCAGGCAGCCTCCAGCAGCTGATGGCGGGGTGGAGGAGCAGAAGCCAGCCTCCAGCAGCTGATGGCGGGGTGCAGGAGCTGCAGCCAGCGTCCAGCAGCTGATGGTGGGGTGGAGGAGCTGCAGCCAGCGTCCAGCAGCTGATGGTTGGGTGGAGGAGCAGCAGCCAGCCTCCAGCAGCCAGCCTCCAGCTAGTGATGGCGGGGTGGAGAAGCAGGCAGCCTCCATCAGCTGATGGCGGGGTGGAGGAGCAGAAGCCAGCCTCCAGCTGGTGATGGCGGGGTGCAGGAGCTGCAGGCAGCCTCCAGCAGCTGATGGCGGGGTGCAGGAGCTGCAGGCAGCCTCCAGCAGCTGATGGCGGGGTGGAGGAGCTGCAGCCAGCGTCCAGCAGCTGATGGTGGGGTGGAGGAGCTGCAGCCAGCGTCCAGCAGCTGATGGTTGGGTGGAGGAGCAGCAGCCAGCCTCCAGCAGCTGATGGCGGGGTGCAGGAGCAGCAGCCAGCCTCCAGCAGCTGATGGCGGGGTGGAGGAGCTGCAGCCAGCCTCCAGCAGCCAGCCTCCAGCTAGTGATGGCGGGGTGGAGAAGCAGGCAGCCTCCATCAGCTGATGGCGGGGTGGAGGAGCAGAAGCCAGCCTCCAGCTGGTGATGGCGGGGTGCAGGAGCTGCAGGCAGCCTCCAGCAGCTGATGGCGGGTGGAGGAGCTGCAGCCAGCCTCCAGCAGCCAGCCTCCAGCTAGTGATGGCGGGGTGGAGAAGCAGGCAGCCTCCATCAGCTGATGGCGGGGTGGAGGAGCAGAAGCCAGCCTCCAGCAGCTGATGGCGGGGTGCAGGAGGTGCAGGCAGCCTCCAGCAGCTGATGGCGGGGTGCAGGAGCAGCAGGCAGCCTCCAGCAGCTGATGGCGGGGTGCAGGAGCTGCAACCAGCCTCCAGCTGGTGATGGCGGGGTGGAGGAGCTGCAGCCAGCCTCCAGCAGCCAGCCCCCAGCAGCTGATGGCGGGGTGGAGGAGCAGAAGCCAGCCTCCAGCAGCTGATGGTGGGGTGCAGGAGCTGCAGCCAGCCTCCAGCAGCCAGCCTCCAGCTGGTGATGGCGGGGTGGAGGAGCAGCAGCAGACAGCCTCCAGCAGCCAGCCAGCCTCCAGGAGCTGATGGCGGTGTGTGGGAGCAGCAGCCAGCCTCCAGCGTTCAGCCAGCATCCATCAGCTGATGGCGGTGTGAAGGAGCTGCAGCCAGCCTCCAGCAGGTCATGGTGGGGTGGAGGAGCAGCAGCCAGCCTCCAGCAGCTGATGGCGGGTTGCAGGAGCTGCAGCCAGCCTCCAGCAAATGATGGCGGGGTGCAGGAGCTGCAGGCAGCCTCCAGCAGCTGATGGCGGGGTGCAGGAGCAGCAGGCAGCCTCCAGCTGCTGATGACGGGGGTGCAGGAGCTGCAACCAGCCTCCAGCTGGTGATGGTGGGGTGGAGGAGCTGCAGCCAGCCTCGAACAGCTGATGGCAGGGTGCAGGAGCAGCAGCCAGCCTCCAGCAGCTGATGGCGGGGCGCAGGAGCTGCAGGCAGCCTCCAGCAGCTGATGGCGGGGTGCAGGAGCAGCAGCCAGCCTCCAGCTGGTGATGGCGGGGTGAAGGAGCTGCAGCCAGCCACCAGCAGCTGATGGCGGGGTGCAGGAGCTGCAGGCAGCCTCCAGCAGCTGATGGCGGGGTGCAGGAGCTGCAGGCAGCCTCCAGCAGCTGATGGCGGGGTGGAGGAGCTGCAGCCAGCGTCCAGCAGCTGATGGTGGGGTGGAGGAGCTGCAGCCAGCGTCCAGCAGCTGATGGTTGGGTGGAGGAGCAGCAGCCAGCCTCCAGCAGCTGATGGCGGGGTGCAGGAGCAGCAGCCAGCCTCCAGCAGCTGATGGCGGGGTGGAGGAGCTGCAGCCAGCCTCCAGCAGCCAGCCTCCAGCTAGTGATGGCGGGGTGGAGAAGCAGGCAGCCTCCATCAGCTGATGGCGGGGTGGAGGAGCAGAAGCCAGCCTCCAGCTGGTGATGGCGGGGTGCAGAAGCTGCAGGCAGCCTCCAGCAGCTGATGGCGGGGTGGAGGAGCTGCAGCCAGCCTCCAGCAGCCAGCCTCCAGCTAGTGATGGCGGGGTGGAGAAGCAGCAGCCTCCATCAGCTGATGGCGGGGTGGAGGAGCAGAAGCCAGCCTCCAGCAGCTGATGGCGGGGTGCAGGAGGTGCAGGCAGCCTCCAGCAGCTGATGGCGGGGTGCAGGAGCAGCAGGCAGCCTCCAGCAGCTGATGGCGGGGTGCAGGAGCTGCAACCAGCCTCCAGCTGGTGATGGCGGGGTGGAGGAGCTGCAGCCAGCCTCCAGCAGCCAGCCCCCAGCAGCTGATGGCGGGGTGGAGGAGCAGAAGCCAGCCTCCAGCAGCTGATGGTGGGGTGCAGGAGCTGCAGCCAGCCTCCAGCAGCCAGCCTCCAGCTGGTGATGGCGGGGTGGAGGAGCAGCAGCAGACAGCCTCCAGCAGCCAGCCAGCCTCCAGGAGCTGATGGCGGTGTGTGGGAGCAGCAGCCAGCCTCCAGCGTTCAGCCAGCATCCATCAGCTGATGGCGGTGTGAAGGAGCTGCAGCCAGCCTCCAGCAGGTCATGGTGGGGTGGAGGAGCAGCAGCCAGCCTCCAGCAGCTGATGGCGGGTTGCAGGAGCTGCAGCCAGCCTCCAGCAAATGATGGCGGGGTGCAGGAGCTGCAGGCAGCCTCCAGCAGCTGATGGCGGGGTGCAGGAGCAGCAGGCAGCCTCCAGCTGCTGATGACTGGGTGCAGGAGCTGCAACCAGCCTCCAGCTGGTGATGGTGGGGTGGAGGAGCTGCAGCCAGCCTCGAACAGCTGATGGCAGGGTGCAGGAGCAGCAGCCAGCCTCCAGCAGCTGATGGCGGGGCGCAGGAGCTGCAGGCAGCCTCCAGCAGCTGATGGCGGGGTGCAGGAGCAGCAGCCAGCCTCCAGCTGGTGATGGCGGGGTGAAGGAGCTGCAGCCAGCCACCAGCAGCTGATGGCGGGGTGAAGGAGCTGCAGCCAGCCACCAGCAGCTGATGGCGGGGTGGAGGAGCTGCAGCCAGCGTCCAGCAGCTGATGGTTGGGTGGTGGAGGAGCAGCAGCCAGCCTCCAGCAGCTGATGGCGGGGTGCAGGAGCAGCAGCCAGCGTCCAGCAGCTGATGGTTGGGTGGAGGAGCAGCAGCCAGCCTCCAGCAGCTGCTGGCGGGGTGCAGGAGCAGCAGCCAGCCTCCAGCAGCTGATGGCGGGGTGCAGGAGCTGCAGGCAGCCTCCAGCAGCTGATGGCGGTGTGCAGGAGCTGCAGCCAGCCTCCAGCAGCTGATGGCGGGGTGCAGGGGCTGCAGGCAGCCTCCAGCAGCTGATGGCGGGGTGCAGGAGCTGCAACCAGCCTCCAGCTGGTGATGGCGGGGTGGAGGAGCAGCAGCCAGCCTCCAGCAGCCAGCCTCCAGCTGCTGATGGCGGGGTGGAGGAACAGAAGCCTCCAGCAGCTGATGGCAGGGTGCAGGAGCAGCAGCCAGCCTCCAGCTGGTGATGGCGGGGTGGAGGAGCTGAAACCTGGGTCGGACCTGGTCTGCAGCAGGGCCCATTACCACTCAGAAGCTGATGGCAGTGTGTGTTTAGGTCCCTGCGGGGTGGATGAGCTGAAACCTGGGTCAGACTTGGTGTGCAGCAGGGCTCAGCACCCTCCAGAAGCCGATGACAGTGTGTCTTTAACTCCCTGCCTGGTGGGAGAGCTGAAAGCTGGGTCGGACCTGGTCTTTAGCAGAGCTCAGCAGCCTCCAGAAGCTGATGGCAGTGTGTGTTTCATCCCCTGCGGGGTGGGAGAGCTGAAACGTGGGTCGGACCTGGTCTGCAGCAGGGCCCATCACCATCCAGAAGCTGACGGCGGTGTGTGTTTAAGTCCCTGCGGGGTGGGAGAGCCATAACCTGGGTCGGACCTGGTCTGCAGCAGAGCTCAGCAGCCTCCAGAACCTGATGGCAGTGTGTCTTTAATCCACTGCGGGGTGCAGGAGCTGAAACCTGGGTCGGACCTGGTCTGCAGCAGGGCTCAGCAGCCAGCAGAAGGTGACGGCAGTGTGTGTTTAGTTCCCTGCGGGGTGCAGGAGCTGAAACCTGGGTCGGACCTGGTCTGCAGCAGAGCTCAGCAGCCAGCAGAAGGTGATGGCAGTGTGTGTTTAAGTCCCTGCCTGGTGGGAGAGCTGAAACCTGGGTCGGACCTGGTCTATAGAAGAGCTCAGCAGCCTCCAGAAGCTGATGGCAGTGTGTGTGTTTTGGTCCCTGCGGGGTGCAGGAGCAGGAACCCGGGTCGGACCTGGTCTATAGCGGAGCTCAGCAGCCTCCAGCAGCTGATGGCAGTGTGTGTTTAATTCCCTGCCTGGTGGGAGAGCTGTAACCCGGGTCGGACTTGGTCTGCAGCAGGGCCCATCACCATCCAGAAGCTGATGGCAGTGTGTCTTTAATTCCCTGCGGGGTGGAGGAGCAGAAACCTGGGTCGGACCTGGTCTATAGCAGAGCTCAGCAGCCTCCAGAAGCTGATGGCAGTGTGTGTTCAAGTCCCTGCGGGGTGGGAGAGCTGAAACCTGGGTCGGACCTGGTCTATAGAAGAGCTCAGCAGCCTCCAGCAGCTGATGGCAGTGTGTGTTTAAGTCCCTGCGGGGTGGGAGAGCTATATCCCGGGTCGGACCTGGTCTATAGCAGAGCTCAGCAGCCTCCAGCAGCTGATGGCAGTGTGTGTTTAAGTCCCTGCGGGGTGGGAGAGCTGAAACCTCGGTCGGACCTGGTCTATGGCAGAGCTCAGCAGCCTCCAGAAGCTGATGGCAGCGTGCCTCTAAGTCCCTGCCTGGTGGGAGAGCTGAAACCTGGGTCGGACATGGTCTGCAGCAGGGCTCGGCAGCCTCCAGCAGCTGATGGCAGTGTGTCTTTAAGTCCCTGCCTGGTGGGAGAGCTGAAACCTGGGTCGGACCTGGTCTATAGCAGAGCTCAGCAGCCTCCAGCAGCTGATGGCAGTGTGTGTTTAAGTCCCTGCCTGGTGTGAGAGCTGAAACCTGGGTCGGACCTGGTCTATAGAAGAGCTCAGCAGCCTCCAGCAGCTGATGGCAGTGTGTCTTTAAGTCACTGCCTGGTGGGAGAGCTGAAACCTGGGTCGGACCTGGTCTATAGTAGAGCTCAGCAGCCTCCAGCAGCTGATTGCAGTGTGTGTTTAAGTCCCTGCCTGGTGGGAGAGCTGATATCCGGGTCGGACCTGGTCCACAGCAGGGCCCATCACCCTCCAGAAGCTGGTGGCAGTGTGTGTTTAAGTCCCTGCGGGGTGCAGGAGCAGAAACCTGGGTGGGACCTGGTCTGCAGCAGAGCTCGGCAGCCTCCAGCAGCTGATGGCAGTGAGTGTTTAAGTCCCTGCGGGGTGGGAGAGCTATATCCCGGGTCAGACCTGGTCTAAAGCAGGGCCCATCACCCTCCAGAAGCTGGTGGCAGTGTGTGTTTAAGTCCCTGCGGGGTGGAGGAGCAGAAACCTGGGTCGGACCCGGTCTACAGCAGAGCTCAGCAGCCCCCAGAAGCTGATGGCAGTGTGTGTGTGTGTGTGTGTGTTTAAGTCTCTGCCTGGTTGGAGAGCCGATACCTGGGTCGGACCTGGTCTGCAGCAGGGCTCAGCAGCCTCCAGAAGCTGATGGCAGTGTGTCTTTCATTCCCTGCGGGGTGCAGGAGCAGAAACCTGGGTCGGACCTGGTCTATAGCGGAGCTCAGCAGCCTCCAGCAGCTGATGGCAGTGTGTGTGTTAAAGACCCTGCGGGGTGGGAGAGCTGAAACCTGGGTCGGACCTGGTCTGCAGCAGGGCTCAGCAGCCCCCAGAAGCTGATGGCTGTGTGTGTTTAAGTCCCTGCGGGGTGGGAGAGCTGAAACCTGGGTCGGACCTGGCCCGCAGCAGGGCCCATCACCCTCCAGAAGCTGATGGCGGTGTGGGTTTAAGTCCCTGCGGGGTTGAGGAGCTGAAACCTGGGTCGGACCTGGTCTGCAGCAGGGCCCATCACCATCCAGAAGCTGATGGCTGTGTGTGTTTAAGTCCCAGGGGGGTGGGAGAGCCATAACCTGGGTCGGACCTGGTCTGCAGCAGGGCTCAGCAGCCTCCAGTTGCAGATGGCAGTGTGTGTTTAGTTCCCTGCGGGGTGCAGGAGCTGAAACCTGGGTCGGACCTGGTCTATAGCAGAGCTCAGCAGCCTCCAGAAGCTGATGGCAGTGTGTCTTCAATTCCCTGCGGGGTGCAGGAGCTGATACCTGGGTCGGACCTGGTCTGCAGCAGGGCCCATCACCATCCAGACGCTGATGGCAGTGTGTGTTTAAGTCCTAGTGGGCTGCAGGAGCTGAAACCTGGGTCGGACCTGCTCTATAGTAGAGCTCAGCAGCCTCCAGAAGCTGATGGCAGTGTGTCTTTAAGTCCCTGCGGGGTGGGATAGCTGAAACCTGGGTCGGACCTGGTCTGCAGCAGGGCCCATCACCATCCAGACGCTGATGGCAGTGTGTGTTTAAGTCCTAGTGGGCTGCAGGAGCTGAAACCTGGGTCGGACCTGCTCTATAGTAGAGCTCAGCAGCCTCCAGAAGCTGATGGCAGTGTGTCTTTAAGTCCCTGCGGGGTGGGATAGCTGAAACCTGGGTCGGACCTGGTCTGCAGCAGGGCCCATCACCCTCCAGAAGCTGTTGGCAGTGTGTCTTCCATTCCTAGTGGGGCAGGGGAGCAAAGACCTGGGCAGAGGAGCGCCTGTCTGCATCCGATCCGGCCCCTCAGCAGCCCGCCGTGAGCCTTAGAGAACCCCCCCCCCCCCCCAGCGGGCTCCAGGAACCGGGCCCTGCGTCGGACCCAGCTCAGTAAGGCCCTCCCTCGGGCCCTGCAGCAGGTGGCCCCGTCTATGCAGTCGAAAACCCCGCGAAAATCGGTGTAGAAACGCCCGAGAGGCGTGGTGCGGTTCCCCCGGCCGGTACCGGGTCCGGACCGGTCCGGAAGTCCACCCAGAACACTGCCTGGGGCTTCTGGGCGGCTCCCCAGGCGCAGGCAGTCGAAAACCGCGTGAAAATCGGTTCAGAATTGACAAAACGGCGACCTCGTCGCTCCAAAAACTAAGTCCAAACTAAGCCTTTCGCTTATCGCTTAACGCTTAAGGCGGTCGGCCTTATGGCCAGTAAATGAAAAGTGCCTGCGCCCCTGGAGGTTTTGGAAGGTGCGAGCGATGACCATGCTCGGGTTAGTAGGTGAGGCCATCGGAAAACCAGCGTGAGTTGGCGGGTTTGGGTGGCAATCTATTCCAGGCAGAGTCGACTATCTCTGGGCATCAATTTTGGGATTTTTCCGGCTCTGGTTCTGGGAGAAACGCAGGGGCAAAGTGCACGAGCCGCGGCCGATTTTGGTGGCCTGTCCCTGGGCACAAAGTCTGAGGAGTGTGGGCCTGGTTCTCCGAAAAATACCAGTCTGCTGGAGCTCACTCCCATGGCTCCAGGGGGCACGGCACACCCCCCGGTAGCCGACCAAAGTGCTCTACTCGGGCCAGACTCGGACCCACGACCCGGGGTGAGAACCACAACTACTGGTCATCCTTTTGACCTCCAGGGGGCGCGGCAGAGCCTCCCCAGTCCGACGCAAGTGCCCCACTTGGGCCATACTCAGACCCACGGCCCGGGGCGAGAACCACAACTACTGGTCATCCTTTAGACCTCCAGGGGGCCCGGCACAGCCTCCCTAGACCGACACAAGTGCTCCACTTGGGCTGTACTCTGACCCAAGTCCCGGTGCGAGAACCACAACTACTGGTCATCCTTTAGACCTCCAGGGGGCCCGGCACAGCCTCCCTAGGCCGACACAAGTGCTCCACTTGGGCTATACTCTGACCCAAGTCCCGGGGCGAGAACCACAACTACTGGTCATCCTTTTGACCTCATGGTCATCCTTTAGATCTCCAGGGGGCCCGGCACAGCCTCCCTAGGCCGACACAAGTGCTCCACTTGGGCTATACTCTGACCCAAGTCCCGGGGCGAGAACCACAACTACTGGTCATCCTTTAGACCTCCAGGGGGCACGGCACACCCCCCGGTAGCCGACCAAAGTGCTCTACTCGGGCCAGACTCGGACCCACGACCCGGGGTGAGAACCACAACTACTGGTCATCCTTTAGACCTCCAGGGGGCCCGGCACAGCCTCCCTAGTCCGACACAAGTGCTCCACTTGGGCTATACTCTGACCCAAGTCCCGGGGCGAGAACCACAACTACTGGTCATCCTTTAGACCTCCAGGGGGACCGGCACAGCCTCCCTAGACCGACACAAGTGCACCACTTGGGCCATACTCTGACCCAAGTCCCGGGGCGAGAACCACAACTACTGGTCATCCTTTTGACCTCATGGTCATCCTTTAGACCTCAAGGGGGCACGGCAGAGCCTCCCTAGTCCGACACAAGTGTCCCACTTGGGCTATACTATGACCCAAGTCCCGGGGGCGAGAACCACAACTACTGGTCATCCTTTAGACCTCAAGGGGGCACGGCAGAGCCTCCCTAGTCCGACACAAGTGTCCCACTTGGGCCATACTCAGACCCACGGCCCGGGGCGAGAACCACAACTACTGGTCATCCTTTAGACCTCCAGGGGGCCCGGCACAGCCTCCCTAGTCCGACGCAAGTGCTCCACTTGGGCTGTACTCTGACCCAAGTCCCGGGGCGAGAACCACAACTAATGGTCATCCTTTAGACCTCCAGGGGGCACGGCACAGCCTCCCTAGTCCGACACAAGTGCTCCACTTGGGCTATACTCTGACCCAAGTCCCGGGGCGAGAACCACAACTACTGGTCATCCTTTAGACCTCCAGGGGGCACGGCAGAGCCTCCCTAGTCCGACACAAGTGTCCCACTTGGGCTATTCTCTGACCCAAGTCCCGGGGCGAGAACCACAACTACTGGTCATCCTTTAGACCTCCAGGGGGCACGACACAGCCTCCCTAGTCCGACCCAAGTGCTCCACTTGGGCTATACTATGACCCAAGTCCCGGGGCGAGAA
>NW_027223234.1:25000-30000 GCF_043380555.1 Nothobranchius furzeri | reverse complement strand
AGATAGATAGATAGATAGATAGATGATAGATAGATAATGGATGGACGGATGGATAGACAGACAGACAGACAGACAGACAGACAGACAGACAGACAGACAGACAGACAGACGGACAGATAGATAGATAGATAGATAGATAGATAGATAGATAGATAGATAGATAGATAGATAGATAGATAGATAGATAGATAGATAGATAGATATATAGATAGATAGATAGATAGATAGAATCGATAGATAGATAGATAGATAGATAGATAGATAGATAGATAGATAGATAGATAGATAGATAGATAGATAGATAGATAGATAGATAGATAGATAGATAGATAGATAGATAGATAGATAGATAGATAGATAGATAGATAGATAGATAGATAGATAGATAGATAGATAGATAGATAGATAGATAGATAGATAGATAGATAGATAGATAGATAGATAGATAGATAGATAGATAGATGATAGATAGATAGATAGATAGATAGATCGATAGATAGATAGATAGATGATAGATAGATAATGGATGGACGGATGGATAGACAGACAGACAGACAGAAAGACAGATAGATAGATAGATAGATAGATGATAGATAGATAGATAGATAGATAGATAGATAGATAGATAGATAGATAGATAGATAGATAGATAGATAGATAGATAGATAGATAGATAGATAGATAGATAGATAGATAGATAGATAGATAGATAGATAGATAGATAGATAGATGATAGATAGATAGATAGATAGATAGATAGATAGATAGATAGATAGATAGATAGATAGATAGATAGATAGATAGATAGATAGATAGATAGATAGATAGATAGATAGATAGATAGATAGATAGATAGATAGATAGATAGATAGATAGATAGATAGATAGATAGATAGATAGATAGATAGATAGATAGATAGATAGATGATAGATAGATAATGGATGGACGGATAGACAGACAGACAGACAGACAGACAGACAGACAGACAGATAGATAGATAGATAGATAGATAGATAGATAGATAGATAGATAGATAGATAGATAGATAGATAGATAGATAGATAGATAGATAGATAGATAAATAGATAGATAGATAGATAGATAGATAGATAGATAGATAGATAGATAGATAGATAGATAGATAGATAGATAGATAGATAGATAGATAGATAGATAGATAGATAGATAGATAGATAGATAGATAGATAGATAGATAGATAGATAGATAGATAGATAGATAGATAGATAGATAGATAGATAGATAGATAGATAGATAGATAGATAGATAGATAGATAGATAGATAGATAGATAGATAGATAGATAGATAGATAGATAGATAGATAGATAGATAGATAGATAGAATCGATAGATAGATAGATAGATAGATAGATAGATAGATAGATAGATAGATAGATAGATAGATAGATAGATAGATAGATAGATAGATAGATAGATAGATAGATAGATAGATAGATAGATAGATAGATAGATAGATAGATAGATAGATAGATAGATAGATAGATAGATAGATAGATAGATAGATAGATAGATAGATAGATAGATAGATAGATAGATAGATAGATGATAGATAGATAGATAGATAGATAGATAGATAGATAGATAGATAGATAGATAGATAGATAGATAGATAGATAGATGATAGATAGATAGATAATGGATGGACGGATAGACAGACAGACAGACAGACAGACAGACAGACAGACAGACAGACAGACAGACAGATAGATAGATAGATAGATAGATAGATAGATAGATAGATAGATAGATAGATAGATAGATAGATAGATAGATAGATAGATAGATAGATAGATAGATAGATAGATAGATAGATAGATAGATAGATAGATAGATAGATAGATAGATAGATAGATAGATAGATAGATAGATAGATAGATAGATAGATAGATAGATAGATAGATAGATAGATAGATAGATAGATAGATAGATAGATAGATAGATAGATAGATAGATAGATAGATAGATAGATAGATAGATAGATAGATGATAGATAGATAGATAGATAGATAGATAGATAGATAGATAGAAAGATAGATAGATAGATAGATGATTGATAGATAATGGATGGACGGATGGATAGACAGAGAGACAGACAGACAGATAAATAGATAGACAGATAAATAGATAGACAGATAGATAGATAGATAGATAGATAGATAGATAGATAGATAGATAGATAGATAGATAGATAGATAGATAGATAGATAGATAGATAGATAGATAGATAGATAGATAGATAGATAGATAGATAGATAGATAGATAGATAGATAGATAGATAGATAGATAGATAGATAGATAGATAGATAGATAGATGATAGATAGATAGATAGATAGATAGATAGATAGATAGATAGATAGATAATGGATGGACGGATGGATAGACAGACAGACAGACAGACAGACAGACAGACAGACAGACAGACAGACAGACAGACAGATAGATAGATAGATAGATAGATAGATAGATAGATAGATAGATAGATAGATAGATAGATAGATAGATAGATAGATAGATAGATAGATAGATAGATAGATAGATAGATAGATAGATAGATAGATAGATAGATAGATAGATAGATAGATAGATAGATAGATAGATAGATAGATAGATAGATAGATAGATAGATAGATAGATAGATAGATAGATAGATAGATGATAGATAGATAGATAGATAGATAGATAGATAGATAGATAGATAGATAGATAGATAGATAGATAGATAGATAGATAGATAGATGATAGATAGATAGATAATGGATGGACGGATAGACAGACAGACAGACAGACAGACAGACAGACAGACAGACAGACAGACAGACAAATAGATAGATAGATAGATAGATAGATAGATAGATAGATAGATAGATAGATAGATAGATAGATAGATAGATAGATAGATAGATAGATAGATAGATGATAGATAGATAGATAATGGATGGACGGATAGACAGACAGACAGACAGACAGACAGACAGACAGACAGACAGACAAATAGATAGATAGATAGATAGATAGATAGATAGATAGATAGATAGATAGATAGATAGATAGATAGATAGATAGATAGATAGATAGATAGATAGATAGATAGATAGATAGATAGATAGATAGATAGATAGATAGATAGATAGATAGATAGATAGATAGATAGATAGATAGATAGATGATAGATAGATAGATAATGGATGGACGGATAGACAGACAGACAGACAGACAGACAGACAGACAGACAGACAGACAAAAAGATAGATAGATAGATAGATAGATAGATAGATAGATAGATAGATAGATAGATAGATAGATAGATAGATAGATAGATAGATAGATAGATAGATAGATAGATAGATAGATAGATAGATAGATAGATAGATAGATAGATAGATAGATAGATAGATAGATAGATAGATAGATAGATAGATAGATAGATAGATAGATAGATAGATAGATAGATAGATAGATAGATAGATAGATAGATAGATAGATAGATAGATAGATAGATAGATAGATAGATAGATAGATAGATAGATAGATAGATAGATAGATAGATAGATAGATAGATAGATAGATAGATAGATAGATAGATAGATAGATAGATAGATAGATAGATAGATAGATAGATAGATAGATAGATAGATAGATAGATAGATAGATAGATAGATAGATAGATAGATAGATAGATAGATAGATAGATAGATAGATAGATAGATAGATAGATAGATAGATGATAGATAGATAGATAGATAGATAGATAGATAGATAGATAGATAGATAGATAGATAGATAGATAGATAGATGATAGATAGATAGATAATGGATGGACGGATAGACAGACAGACAGACAGACAGACAGACAGACAGACAGACAGACAGACAGACAGATAGATAGATAGATAGATAGATAGATAGATAGATAGATAGATAGATAGATAGATAGATAGATAGATAGATAGATAGATAGATAGATAGATAGATAGATAGATAGATAGATAGATAGATAGATAGATAGATAGATAGATAGATAGATAGATAGATAGATAGATAGATAGATAGATAGATAGATAGATAGATAGATAGATAGATAGATAGATAGATAGATAGATAGATAGATAGATAGATGATAGATAGATAGATAGATAGATAGATAGATAGATAGAAAGATAGATAGATAGATAGATGATTGATAGATAATGGATGGACGGATGGATAGACAGAGAGACAGACAGACAGATAAATAGATAGACAGATAAATAGATAGACAGATAGATAGATAGATAGATAGATAGATAGATAGATAGATAGATAGATAGATAGATAGATAGATAGATAGATAGATAGATAGATAGATAGATAGATAGATAGATAGATAGATAGATAGATAGATGATAGATAGATAGATAGATAGATAGATAGATAGATAGATAGATAATGGATGGACGGATGGATAGACAGACAGACAGACAGACAGACAGACAGACAGACAGACAGACAGACAGACAGATAGATAGATAGATAGATAGATAGATAGATAGATAGATAGATAGATAGATAGATAGATAGATAGATAGATAGATAGATAGATAGATAGATAGATAGATAGATAGATAGATAGATAGATAGATAGATAGATAGATAGATAGATAGATAGATAGATAGATAGATAGATAGATAGATAGATAGATAGATGATAGATAGATAGATAGATAGATAGATAGATAGATAGATAGATAGATAGATAGATAGATAGATAGATAGATAGATAGATAGATAGATGATAGATAGATAGATAATGGATGGACGGATAGACAGACAGACAGACAGACAGACAGACAGACAGACAGACAGACAGACAGACAAATAGATAGATAGATAGATAGATAGATAGATAGATAGATAGATAGATAGATAGATAGATAGATAGATAGATAGATAGATAGATAGATAGATAGATAGATAGATG
>NW_027223234.1:17500-20000 GCF_043380555.1 Nothobranchius furzeri | reverse complement strand
GATAGATAGATAGATAGATAGATAGATAGATAGATAGATAGATAGATGATAGATAGATAGATAGATAGATAGATAGATAGATAGATAGATAGATAGATAGATAGATAGATAGATAGATAGATAGATAGATAGATAGATAGATAGATGATAGATAGATAGATAATGGATGGACGGATAGACAGACAGACAGACA
Source organism: Nothobranchius furzeri (assembly GCF_043380555.1). Taxonomy (NCBI): domain Eukaryota; kingdom Metazoa; phylum Chordata; class Actinopteri; order Cyprinodontiformes; family Nothobranchiidae; genus Nothobranchius; species Nothobranchius furzeri. The sequence goes on along the minus strand of NW_027223234.1, from coordinate 19,807 downwards.
GACAGACAGACAGACAGACAGACAGACAGACAGACAAATAGATAGATAGATAGATAGATAGATAGATAGATAGATAGATAGATAGATAGATAGATAGATAGATAGATAGATAGATAGATAGATAGATAGATAGATGATAGATAGATAGATAATGGATGGACGGATAGACAGACAGACAGACAGACAGACAGACAGACAGACAGACAGACAAATAGATAGATAGATAGATAGATAGATAGATAGATAGATAGATAGATAGATAGATAGATAGATAGATAGATAGATAGATAGATAGATAGATAGATAGATAGATAGATAGATAGATAGATAGATAGATAGATAGATAGATAGATAGATAGATAGATAGATAGATAGATGATAGATAGATAGATAATGGATGGACGGATAGACAGACAGACAGACAGACAGACAGACAGACAGACAGACAGACAAAAAGATAGATAGATAGATAGATAGATAGATAGATAGATAGATAGATAGATAGATAGATAGATAGATAGATAGATAGATAGATAGATAGATAGATAGATAGATAGATAGATAGATAGATAGATAGATAGATAGATAGATAGATAGATAGATAGATAGATAGATAGATAGATAGATAGATAGATAGATAGATAGATAGATAGATAGATAGATAGATAGATAGATAGATAGATAGATAGATAGATAGATAGATAGATAGATAGATAGATAGATAGATAGATAGATAGATAGATAGATAGATAGATAGATAGATAGATAGATAGATAGATAGATAGATAGATAGATAGATAGATAGATAGATAGATAGATAGATAGATAGATAGATAGATAGATAGATAGATAGATAGATAGATAGATAGATAGATAGATAGATAGATAGATGATAGATAGATAGATAGATAGATAGATAGATAGATAGATAGATAGATAGATAGATAGATAGATAGATAGATAGATGATAGATAGATAGATAATGGATGGACGGATAGACAGACAGACAGACAGACAGACAGACAGACAGACAGACAGACAGACAGACAGATAGATAGATAGATAGATAGATAGATAGATAGATAGATAGATAGATAGATAGATAGATAGATAGATAGATAGATAGATAGATAGATAGATAGATAGATAGATAGATAGATAGATAGATAGATAGATAGATAGATAGATAGATAGATAGATAGATAGATAGATAGATAGATAGATAGATAGATAGATAGATAGATAGATAGATAGATAGATAGATAGATAGATAGATAGATAGATAGATAGATAGATAGATAGATGATAGATAGATAGATAGATAGATAGATAGATAGATAGATAGAAAGATAGATAGATAGATAGATGATTGATAGATAATGGATGGACGGATGGATAGACAGAGAGACAGACAGACAGATAAATAGATAGACAGATAAATAGATAGACAGATAGATAGATAGATAGATAGATAGATAGATAGATAGATAGATAGATAGATAGATAGATAGATAGATAGATAGATAGATAGATAGATAGATAGATAGATAGATAGATAGATAGATAGATAGATAGATAGATAGATGATAGATAGATAGATAGATAGATAGATAGATAGATAGATAGATAGATAATGGATGGACGGATGGATAGACAGACAGACAGACAGACAGACAGACAGACAGACAGACAGACAGACAGACAGATAGATAGATAGATAGATAGATAGATAGATAGATAGATAGATAGATAGATAGATAGATAGATAGATAGATAGATAGATAGATAGATAGATAGATAGATAGATAGATAGATAGATAGATAGATAGATAGATAGATAGATAGATAGATAGATAGATAGATAGATAGATAGATAGATAGATAGATAGATAGATAGATAGATGATAGATAGATAGATAGATAGATAGATAGATAGATAGATAGATAGATAGATAGATAGATAGATAGATAGATAGATAGATAGATAGATAGATAGATAGATGATAGATAGATAGATAATGGATGGACGGATAGACAGACAGACAGACAGACAGACAGACAGACAGACAGACAGACAGACAGACAAATAGATAGATAGATAGATAGATAGATAGATAGATAGATAGATAGATAGATAGATAGATAGATAGATAGATAGATAGATAGATAGATAGATAGATAGATAATAGATAGATAATGGATGGACGGATAGACAGACAGACAGACAGACAGACAGACAGACAGACAGACAGACAAATAGATAGATAGATAGATAGATAGATAGATAGATAGATAGATAGATAGATA
>NW_027223234.1:7500-12500 GCF_043380555.1 Nothobranchius furzeri | reverse complement strand
AGATAGATAGATAGATAGATAGATAGATAGATAGATAGATAGATATATAGATAGATAGATAGATAGATAGAATCGATAGATAGATAGATAGATAGATAGATAGATAGATAGATAGATAGATAGATAGATAGATAGATAGATAGATAGATAGATAGATAGATAGATAGATAGATAGATAGATAGATAGATAGATAGATAGATAGATAGATAGATAGATAGATAGATAGATAGATAGATAGATAGATAGATAGATAGATAGATAGATAGATAGATAGATGATAGATAGATAGATAGATAGATAGATCGATAGATAGATAGATAGATGATAGATAGATAATGGATGGACGGATGGATAGACAGACAGACAGACAGAAAGACAGATAGATAGATAGATAGATAGATGATAGATAGATAGATAGATAGATAGATAGATAGATAGATAGATAGATAGATAGATAGATAGATAGATAGATAGATAGATAGATAGATAGATAGATAGATAGATAGATAGATAGATAGATAGATAGATAGATAGATAGATGATAGATAGATAGATAGATAGATAGATAGATAGATAGATAGATAGATAGATAGATAGATAGATAGATAGATAGATAGATAGATAGATAGATAGATAGATAGATAGATAGATAGATAGATAGATAGATAGATAGATAGATAGATAGATAGATAGATAGATAGATAGATAGATAGATAGATAGATAGATAGATAGATAGATAGATAGATAGATAGATAGATGATAGATAGATAATGGATGGACGGATAGACAGACAGACAGACAGACAGACAGACAGACAGACAGATAGATAGATAGATAGATAGATAGATAGATAGATAGATAGATAGATAGATAGATAGATAGATAGATAGATAGATAGATAGATAGATAGATAGATAGATAGATAGATAGATAAATAGATAGATAGATAGATAGATAGATAGATAGATAGATAGATAGATAGATAGATAGATAGATAGATAGATAGATAGATAGATAGATAGATAGATAGATAGATAGATAGATAGATAGATAGATAGATAGATAGATAGATAGATAGATAGATAGATAGATAGATAGATAGATAGATAGATAGATAGATAGATAGATAGATAGATAGATAGATAGATAGATAGATAGATAGATAGATAGATAGATAGATAGATAGATAGATAGATAGATAGATAGATAGATAGATAGATAGATAGATAGATAGATAGATAGATAGATAGAATCGATAGATAGATAGATAGATAGATAGATAGATAGATAGATAGATAGATAGATAGATAGATAGATAGATAGATAGATAGATAGATAGATAGATAGATAGATAGATAGATAGATAGATAGATAGATAGATAGATAGATAGATAGATAGATAGATAGATAGATAGATAGATAGATAGATAGATAGATAGATAGATAGATAGATAGATAGATGATAGATAGATAGATAGATAGATAGATAGATAGATAGATAGATAGATAGATAGATAGATGATAGATAGATAGATAATGGATGGACGGATAGACAGACAGACAGACAGACAGACAGACAGACAGACAGACAGACAGACAGACAGATAGATAGATAGATAGATAGATAGATAGATAGATAGATAGATAGATAGATAGATAGATAGATAGATAGATAGATAGATAGATAGATAGATAGATAGATAGATAGATAGATAGATAGATAGATAGATAGATAGATAGATAGATAGATAGATAGATAGATAGATAGATAGATAGATAGATAGATAGATAGATAGATAGATAGATAGATAGATAGATAGATAGATAGATAGATAGATGATAGATAGATAGATAGATAGATAGATAGATAGATAGATAGATAGATAGATAGAAAGATAGATAGATAGATAGATGATTGATAGATAATGGATGGACGGATGGATAGACAGAGAGACAGACAGACAGATAAATAGATAGACAGATAAATAGATAGACAGATAGATAGATAGATAGATAGATAGATAGATAGATAGATAGATAGATAGATAGATAGATAGATAGATAGATAGATAGATAGATAGATAGATAGATAGATAGATAGATAGATAGATAGATAGATAGATAGATAGATAGATAGATAGATAGATAGATGATAGATAGATAGATAGATAGATAGATAGATAGATAGATAGATAGATAATGGATGGACGGATGGATAGACAGACAGACAGACAGACAGACAGACAGACAGACAGACAGACAGACAGACAGATAGATAGATAGATAGATAGATAGATAGATAGATAGATAGATAGATAGATAGATAGATAGATAGATAGATAGATAGATAGATAGATAGATAGATAGATAGATAGATAGATAGATAGATAGATAGATAGATAGATAGATAGATAGATAGATAGATAGATAGATAGATAGATAGATAGATAGATAGATAGATAGATAGATAGATAGATAGATAGATAGATAGATAGATGATAGATAGATAGATAGATAGATAGATAGATAGATAGATAGATAGATAGATAGATAGATAGATAGATAGATAGATAGATAGATAGATAGATAGATAGATAGATAGATAGATAGATAGATAGATAGATAGAAAGATAGATAGATAGATAGATGATTGATAGATAATGGATGGACGGATGGATAGACAGAGAGACAGACAGACAGATAAATAGATAGACAGATAGATAGACAGATAGATAGATAGATAGATAGATAGATAGATAGATAGATAGATAGATAGATAGATAGATAGATAGATAGATAGATAGATAGATAGATAGATAGATAGATAGATAGATAGATAGATAGATAGATAGATAGATAGATAGATAGATAGATAGATAGATAGATAGATAGATAGATAGATAGATGATAGATAGATAGATAGATAGATAGATAGATAGATAGATAGATAATGGATGGACGGATGGATAGACAGACAGACAGACAGACAGACAGACAGACAGACAGACAGACAGACAGACAGATAGATAGATAGATAGATAGATAGATAGATAGATAGATAGATAGATAGATAGATAGATAGATAGATAGATAGATAGATAGATAGATAGATAGATAGATAGATAGATAGATAGATAGATAGATAGATAGATAGATAGATAGATAGATAGATAGATAGATAGATAGATAGATAGATAGATAGATAGATAGATAGATAGATAGATAGATAGATAGATAGATGATAGATAGATAGATAGATAGATAGATAGATAGATAGATAGATAGATAGATAGATAGATAGATAGATAGATAGATAGATAGATAGATAGATAGATGATAGATAGATAGATAATGGATGGACGGATAGACAGACAGACAGACAGACAGACAGACAGACAGACAGACAGACAGACAGACAAATAGATAGATAGATAGATAGATAGATAGATAGATAGATAGATAGATAGATAGATAGATAGATAGATAGATAGATAGATAGATAGATAGATAGATAGATAGATAGATAGATAGATAGATAGATGATAGATAGATAGATAATGGATGGACGGATAGACAGACAGACAGACAGACAGACAGACAGACAGACAGACAGACAAATAGATAGATAGATAGATAGATAGATAGATAGATAGATAGATAGATAGATAGATAGATAGATAGATAGATAGATAGATAGATAGATAGATAGATAGATAGATAGATAGATAGATAGATAGATAGATAGATAGATGATAGATAGATAGATAATGGATGGACGGATAGACAGACAGACAGACAGACAGACAGACAGACAGACAGACAGACAAATAGATAGATAGATAGATAGATAGATAGATAGATAGATAGATAGATAGATAGATAGATAGATAGATAGATAGATAGATAGATAGATAGATAGATAGATAGATAGATAGATAGATAGATAGATAGATAGATAGATAGATAGATAGATAGATAGATAGATAGATAGATAGATAGATAGATAGATAGATAGATAGATAGATAGATAGATGATAGATAGATAGATAATGGATGGACGGATAGACAGACAGACAGACAGACAGACAGACAGACAGACAGACAGACAAAAAGATAGATAGATAGATAGATAGATAGATAGATAGATAGATAGATAGATAGATAGATAGATAGATAGATAGATAGATAGATAGATAGATAGATAGATAGATAGATAGATAGATAGATAGATAGATAGATAGATAGATAGATAGATAGATAGATAGATAGATAGATAGATAGATAGATAGATAGATAGATAGATAGATAGATAGAATCGATAGATAGATAGATAGATAGATAGATAGATAGATAGATAGATAGATAGATAGATAGATAGATAGATAGATAGATAGATAGATAGATAGATAGATAGATAGATAGATAGATAGATAGATAGATAGATAGATAGATAGATAGATAGATAGATAGATAGATAGATGATAGATAGATAGATAATGGATGGACGGATAGACAGACAGACAGACAGACAGACAGACAGACAGACAGACAGACAGACAGACAAATAGATAGATAGATAGATAGATAGATAGATAGATAGATAGATAGATAGATAGATAGATAGATAGATAGATAGATAGATAGATAGATAGATAGATAGATAGATAGATAGATAGATAGATAGATGATAGATAGATAGATAATGGATGGACGGATAGACAGACAGACAGACAGACAGACAGACAGACAGACAGACAGACAAATAGATAGATAGATAGATAGATAGATAGATAGATAGATAGATAGATAGATAGATAGATAGATAGATAGATAGATAGATAGATAGATAGATAGATAGATAGATAGATAGATAGATAGATAGATAGATAGATGATAGATAGATAGATAATGGATGGACGGATAGACAGACAGACAGACAGACAGACAGACAGACAGACAGACAGACAAATAGATAGATAGATAGATAGATAGATAGAT
>NW_027223234.1:0-2500 GCF_043380555.1 Nothobranchius furzeri | reverse complement strand
TAGATAGATGATAGATAGATAGATAGATAGATAGATGATAGATAGATAATGGATGGACGGATAGACAGACAGACAGACAGACAGACAGACAGACAGACAGATAGATAGATAGATAGATAGATAGATAGATAGATAGATAGATAGATAGATAGATAGATAGATAGATAGATAGATAGATAGATAGATAGATAGATAGATAGATAGATAGATAGATAGATAGATAGATAGATAGATAGATAGATAGATAGATAGATAGATAGATAGATAGATAGATAGATAGATAGATAGATAGATAGATAGATAGATAGATAGATAGATAGATAGATAGATAGATAGATAGATAGATAGATAGATAGATAGATAGATAGATAGATAGATAGATAGATAGATAGATAGATAGATAGATAGATAGATAGATAGATAGATAGATAGATAGATAGATAGATAGATAGATAGATAGATAGATAGATAGATAGATAGATAGATAGATAGATAGATAGATAGATAGATAGATAGATAGATAGATAGATAGATAGATAGATAGATAGATAGATAGATAGATAGATAGATAGATAGATAGATAGATAGATAGATAGATAGATAGATAGATAGATAGATAGATAGATAGATAGATAGATAGATAGATAGATAGATAGATAGATAGATAGATAGATAGATAGATAGATAGATAGATAGATAGATAGATAGATAGATAGATAGATAGATAGATAGATAGATAGATAGATAGATAGATGATAGATAGATAATGGATGGACGGATGGATAGACAGACAGACAGACAGACAGACAGACAGACAGACAGACAGACAGACAGACAGACAGATAGATAGATAGATAGATAGATAGATAGATAGATAGATAGATAGATAGATAGATAGATAGATAGATAGATAGATAGATAGATAGAATCGATAGATAGATAGATAGATAGATAGATAGATAGATAGATAGATAGATAGATAGATAGATAGATAGATAGATAGATAGATAGATAGATAGATAGATAGATAGATAGATAGATAGATAGATAGATAGATAGATAGATAGATAGATAGATAGATAGATAGATAGATAGATAGATAGATAGATAGATAGATAGATAGATAGATAGATAGATAGATAGATAGATGATAGATAGATAGATAGATAGATAGATCGATAGATAGATAGATAGATGATAGATAGATAATGGATGGACGGATGGATAGACAGACAGACAGACAGAAAGACAGATAGATAGATAGATAGATGATAGATAGATAGATAGATAGATAGATAGATAGATAGATAGATAGATAGATAGATAGATAGATAGATAGATAGATAGATAGATAGATAGATAGATAGATGATAGATAGATAGATAGATAGATAGATAGATAGATAGATAGATAGATAGATAGATAGATAGATAGATAGATAGATAGATAGATAGATAGATAGATAGATAGATAGATAGATAGATAGATAGATAGATAGATAGATAGATAGATAGATAGATGATAGATAGATAGATAGATAGATAGATAGATAGATAGATAGATAGATAGATAGATAGATAGATAGATAGATAGATAGATAGATAGATAGATAGATAGATAGATAGATAGATAGATAGATAGATAGATAGATAGATAGATAGATAGATAGATAGATAGATAGATAGATAGATAGATAGATAGATAGATAGATAGATAGATAGATAGATAGATAGATAGATAGATAGATAGATAGATAGATAGATAGATAGATAGATAGATGATTGATAGATAATGGATGGACGGATGGATAGACAGAGAGACAGACAGACAGATAAATAGATAGACAGATAAATAGATAGACAGATAGATAGATAGATAGATAGATAGATAGATAGATAGATAGATAGATAGATAGATAGATAGATAGATAGATAGATAGATAGATAGATAGATAGATAGATAGATAGATAGATAGATAGATAGATAGATAGATAGATAGATAGATAGATAGATAGATAGATAGATAGATGATAGATAGATAGATAATGGATGGACGGATAGACAGACAGACAGACAGACAGACAGACAGACAGACAGACAGACAGACAGACAGACAGACAGATAGATAGATAGATAGATAGATAGATAGATAGATAGATAGATAGATAGATAGATAGATAGATAGATAGATAGATAGATAGATAGATAGATAGATAGATAGATAGATAGATAGATAGATAGATAGATAGATAGATAGATAGATAGATAGATAGATAGATAGATAGATAGATAGATAGATAGATAGATAGATAGATAGATAGATAGATAGATAGATAGATAGATAGATAGATAGATAGATGATAGATAGATAATGGATGGACGGATAGACAGACAGACAGACAGACAGACAGACAGACAGACAGATAGATAGATAGATAGATAGATAGATAGATAGATAGATAGATAGATAGATAGATAGATAGATAGATAGATAGATAGA
>NW_027223233.1:32500-36782 GCF_043380555.1 Nothobranchius furzeri | reverse complement strand
TCGGCTCTCCAACCAGGCAGAGACTTAAACACACACACACACACACACACTGCCATCAGCTTCTGGGGGCTGCTGAGCTCTGCTGTAGACCGGGTCCGACCCAGGTTTCTGCTCCTCCACCCCGCAGGGACTTAAACACACACTGCCACCAGCTTCTGGAGGGTGATGGGCCCTGCTTTAGACCAGGTCTGACCCGGGATATAGCTCTCCCACCCCGCAGGGACTTAAACACTCACTGCCATCAGCTGCTGGAGGCTGCCGAGCTCTGCTGCAGACCAGGTCCCACCCAGGTTTCTGCTCCTGCACCCCGCAGGGACTTAAACACACACTGCCACCAGCTTCTGGAGGGTGATGGGCCCTGCTGTGGACCAGGTCCGACCCGGATATCAGCTCTCCCACCAGGCAGGGACTTAAACACACACTGCAATCAGCTGCTGGAGGCTGCTGAGCTCTACTATAGACCAGGTCCGACCCAGGTTTCAGCTCTCCCACCAGGCAGTGACTTAAAGACACACTGCCATCAGCTGCTGGAGGCTGCTGAGCTCTTCTATAGACCAGGTCCGACCCAGGTTTCAGCTCTCACACCAGGCAGGGACTTAAACACACACTGCCATCAGCTGCTGGAGGCTGCTGAGCTCTGCTATAGACCAGGTCCGACCCAGGTTTCAGCTCTCCCACCAGGCAGGGACTTAAAGACACACTGCCATCAGCTGCTGGAGGCTGCCGAGCCCTGCTGCAGACCATGTCCGACCCAGGTTTCAGCTCTCCCACCAGGCAGGGACTTAGAGGCACGCTGCCATCAGCTTCTGGAGGCTGCTGAGCTCTGCCATAGACCAGGTCCGACCGAGGTTTCAGCTCTCCCACCCCGCAGGGACTTAAACACACACTGCCATCAGCTGCTGGAGGCTGCTGAGCTCTGCTATAGACCAGGTCCGACCCGGGATATAGCTCTCCCACCCCGCAGGGACTTAAACACACACTGCCATCAGCTGCTGGAGGCTGCTGAGCTCTTCTATAGACCAGGTCCGACCCAGGTTTCAGCTCTCCCACCCCGCAGGGACTTGAACACACACTGCCATCAGCTTCTGGAGGCTGCTGAGCTCTGCTATAGACCAGGTCCGACCCAGGTTTCTGCTCCTCCACCCCGCAGGGAATTAAAGACACACTGCCATCAGCTTCTGGATGGTGATGGGCCCTGCTGCAGACCAAGTCCGACCCGGGTTACAGCTCTCCCACCAGGCAGGGAATTAAACACACACTGCCATCAGCTGCTGGAGGCTGCTGAGCTCCGCTATAGACCAGGTCCGACCCGGGTTCCTGCTCCTGCACCCCGCAGGGACCAAAACACACACACTGCCATCAGCTTCTGGAGGCTGCTGAGCTCTTCTATAGACCAGGTCCGACCCAGGTTTCAGCTCTCCCACCAGGCAGGGACTTAAACACACACTGCCATCACCTTCTGCTGGCTGCTGAGCTCTGCTGCAGACCAGGTCCGACCCAGGTTTCAGCTCCTGCACCCCGCAGGGAACTAAACACACACTGCCGTCACCTTCTGCTGGCTGCTGAGCCCTGCTGCAGACCAGGTCCGACCCAGGTTTCAGCTCCTGCACCCCGCAGTGGATTAAAGACACACTGCCATCAGGTTCTGGAGGCTGCTGAGCTCTGCTGCAGACCAGGTCCGACCCAGGTTATGGCTCTCCCACCCCGCAGGGACTTAAACACACACCGCCGTCAGCTTCTGGATGGTGATGGGCCCTGCTGCAGACCAGGTCCGACCCACGTTTCAGCTCTCCCACCCCGCAGGGGATGAAACACACACTGCCATCAGCTTCTGGAGGCTGCTGAGCTCTGCTAAAGACCAGGTCCGACCCAGCTTTCAGCTCTCCCACCAGGCAGGGAGTTAAAGACACACTGTCATCGGCTTCTGGAGGGTGCTGAGCCCTGCTGCACACCAAGTCTGACCCAGGTTTCAGCTCATCCACCCCGCAGGGACCTAAACACACACTGCCATCAGCTTCTGAGTGGTAATGGGCCCTGCTGCAGACCAGGTCCGACCCAGGTTTCAGCTCCTCCACCCCGCCATCACCAGCTGGAGGCTGGCTGCTGCTCCTGCACCCTGCCATCAGCTGCTGGAGGCTTCTGTTCCTCCACCCCGCCATCAGCAGCTGGAGGCTGGCTGCTGGAGGCTGGCTGCTGCTCCTCCACCCCGCCATCACCAGCTGGAGGCTGGTTGCAGCTCCTGCACCCCGCCATCAGCTGCTGGAGGCTGCCTGCAGCCCCTGCACCCCGCCATCAGCTGCTGGAGGCTGGCTGCAGCTCCTGCACACCGCCATCAGCTGCTGGAGGCTGCCTGCAGCTCCTGCACCCCGCCATCAGCTGCTGGAGGCTGGCTGCTGCTCCTGCACCCCGCCAGCAGCTGCTGGAGGCTGGCTGCTGCTCCTCCACCCAACCATCAGCTGCTGGACGCTGGCTGCTGCTCCTGCACCCCGCCATCAGCTGCTGGAGGCTGGCTGCTGCTCCTCCACCACCCAACCATCAGCTGCTGGACGCTGGCTGCAGCTCCTCCACCCCGCCATCAGCTGCTGGTGGCTGGCTGCAGCTCCTTCACCCCGCCATCAGCTGCTGGTGGCTGGCTGCAGCTCCTTCACCCCGCCATCACCAGCTGGAGGCTGGCTGCTGCTCCTGCACCCCGCCATCAGCTGCTGGAGGCTGCCTGCAGCTCCTGCGCCCCGCCATCAGCTGCTGGAGGCTGGCTGCTGCTCCTGCACCCTGCCATCAGCTGTTCGAGGCTGGCTGCAGCTCCTCCACCCCACCATCACCAGCTGGAGGCTGGTTGCAGCTCCTGCACCCCGTCATCAGCAGCTGGAGGCTGCCTGCTGCTCCTGCACCCCGCCATCAGCTGCTGGAGGCTGCCTGCAGCTCCTGCACCCCGCCATCATTTGCTGGAGGCTGGCTGCAGCTCCTGCAACCCGCCATCAGCTGCTGGAGGCTGGCTGCTGCTCCTCCACCCCACCATGACCTGCTGGAGGCTGGCTGCAGCTCCTTCACACCGCCATCAGCTGATGGATGCTGGCTGAACGCTGGAGGCTGGCTGCTGCTCCCACACACCGCCATCAGCTCCTGGAGGCTGGCTGGCTGCTGGAGGCTGTCTGCTGCTGCTCCTCCACCCCGCCATCACCAGCTGGAGGCTGGCTGCTGGAGGCTGGCTGCAGCTCCTGCACCCCACCATCAGCTGCTGGAGGCTGGCTTCTGCTCCTCCACCCCGCCATCAGCTGCTGGGGGCTGGCTGCTGGAGGCTGGCTGCAGCTCCTCCACCCCGCCATCACCAGCTGGAGGCTGGTTGCAGCTCCTGCACCCCGCCATCAGCTGCTGGAGGCTGCCTGCTGCTCCTGCACCCCGCCATCAGCTGCTGGAGGCTGCCTGCACCTCCTGCACCCCGCCATCAGCTGCTGGAGGCTGGCTTCTGCTCCTCCACCCCGCCATCAGCTGATGGAGGCTGCCTGCTTCTCCACCCCGCCATCACTAGCTGGAGGCTGGCTGCTGGAGGCTGGCTGCAGCTCCTCCACCCCGCCATCAGCTGCTGGAGGCTGCCTGCAGCTCCTGCACCCCGCCATCACCAGCTGGAGGCTGGCTTCTGCTCCTCCACCCCGCCATCAGCTGATGGAGGCTGCCTGCTTCTCCACCCCGCCATCACTAGCTGGAGGCTGGCTGCTGGAGGCTGGCTGCAGCTCCTCCACCCCGCCATCAGCTGCTGGAGGCTGGCTGCTGCTCCTGCACCCCGCCATCAGCTGCTGGAGGCTGGCTGCTGCTCCTCCACCCAACCATCAGCTGCTGGACGCTGGCTGCAGCTCCTCCACCCCACCATCAGCTGCTGGACGCTGGCTGCAGCTCCTCCACCCCGCCATCAGCTGCTGGAGGCTGCCTGCAGCTCCTGCACCCCGCCATCAGCTGCTGGAGGCTGCCTGCAGCTCCTGCACCCCGCCATCACCAGCTGGAGGCTGGCTTCTGCTCCTCCACCCCGCCATCAGCTGATGGAGGCTGCCTGCTTCTCCACCCCGCCATCACTAGCTGGAGGCTGGCTGCTGGAGGCTGGCTGCTGCTCCTCCACCCAACCATCAGCTGCTGGACGCTGGCTGCAGCTCCTCCACCCCACCATCAGCTGCTGGACGCTGGCTGCAGCTCCTGCACCCCGCCATCAGCTGCTGGAGGCTGGCTTCTGCTCCTCCACCCCGCCATCAGCTGCTGGAGGCTGCCTGCTGCTCCTGCACCCCGCCATCAGCTG